>NC_135658.1:73492274-73792274 GCF_964188315.1 Podarcis muralis | reverse complement strand
TCCATCGAGGACGGGTCTTGCCGCGCCGGCGACGCGGGGGCCCTTAGAAACCACAGGTGCGGATACCTGTGGACCTGGTGACTCGGTGGGCACCTTAAGCGCCCTCCTTGACAGTCGAAGAGCCTTTTTAAAGGCTGCGGAGAAGGTCTGAGGAGTGGAGTGGTGCTGAGAGTCGATCGCTACCTCGGTGGAGCGAAGCCGCAAGCCATTGCCGGAGAGCGTCAACTTTCTTCCTGACATTTGGACTGAAACAAACACCCTCGTGAGTAAAACGAAATTTGGATTTTAAAAGAAATCAACTTTTTTAATTTGGCGAACGGGGGGGCTGTGTCAAAAGGAAGTCCGCACCCCCCCCCCTTGCATGCACGATCGGAAGCAAGGAGCGAAAGCCTAAGATCGTTGTCTTTTGGGACTGATTCCATCGATTTGTGAAAATAAGCTTTTTTTTTTCTTTTTTGTCTTTTTAAGTTGTGCTGGAGGAAGAGGTGTATTTGGGAAAATTTTTGGGAACCTCCACCCGGGATCCGGGAGTGTTCCGCATTAGCCTAGCCTGAAAAAAAAAGGGAGTTTGACAGCTGTCATCTGAGTTGTCAAACAGCGGAATCAAGACAAGAACTGTATCTTTATATCTCTCTGATCTAAAGGTGTTACATTTAACCAGAAGTGGCTGGAAAATAAGTAACAACAAGTAATAACAAAGTAATAGACTGTTGGTAAAGGGAAGAAAAAAAAAATGGCAACCCCCCTAGGGGAGACCAGAGACATTACAATGGCTGCAGAAGGAAAATTACAAGCGGAAATAGAAAGAGCCCTTTTTCTCGTGGGAATTCTACAAGAGCAAGAGATAGTTATGGACAAACAGCTCACGGCTTTGATTTCAAAAACAAGCAACTCTACTGATGGAACTGAGGATTTGACCTTGAAAGATTCTGCAGCTGAACTGGAAAAAGTTTCTTTGAAGTTGGAGGACAAGGAGTCTGGAGGGCAAAAAGTACAGGAACAGGACTTCATGCAGCAAGGGGACAGAGAAATTTATTGGACTATGGATTTTGAAAAGAGAAAAGTAAAGGAGGAAGATTTTGGACACTACAGATGGGAAGCTGAAATAATGAAGAAATATAACTGGGACTTCCTCCTCTTTTCTGGCATTGGTGAACGTGATTTAAGGGAATATTTGGCAGAACCCCTGCAGCAAGTCCTTTCAACTAGGATTGACTGGAGAGAAGGTGAAGAGACTGTATTGGACATCCCTCGAGACTGGAAGATCAATAAGAAGGATTATCAACAAAACAGGCAGAGAGAGACTCAAATGGTGTTAGAGGCCTCAGATGTGAGGAATCCGGGCTAGGAGTCTTATAAGAGGGCAGATACCTAGGAAGGGACAGATATCCGGACAAGGAGGGAGGGGGAAAATAGAAAGTTTTAAAACTAGTTTATGACTTGCGAGTTTTATAATTTTGACTTATATTTTAACATGAAAATGGGGAAATCTATGGTATAAGAACCTCGATCGATCTTAGAAAAAGAATTTAAGGAATATAAGAAAATGGGATAAATAAGTTGGGCCCAATAAAGGGAATTAAGTTTAAATATAATAAGAAGAGGTTTAAGGAATGAAACAAGAACTTGCTGAATTAAGTTTGAAAATTGGGATGCATGGGCGGGGGTGGGGGGAAGTCAATGAAAGAGGGTTATGAAAGAATCTATTTGTGATTATTTCTCTCTTTTTTTTTTTTCCTTTCCTTTTTTTCTTTTTCTTCTCTCTTTTCTTTCTTTTTTTTCTCTCTTTCTTTTTTCTTTTTTGCTTTGTATTAAAATTTGAAAATCCAATAAAAATTATATTAAAAAAAAAAAAAAAAAGATACAGAACAAGGCACTTACTGTCCAGGCAGCTTATCTGGTCAATGCAGAAGCCCGCACTGCATTTAAACAAACATTCTAAGTAGCAAATTAGCATGAAGCATATTGGTCGCAGCACTGAAAACAAGCAGGAATAAGAACCCTCCAATTGTAGGAACTTCTGTGTTTGAACTAGATTTGCCCTTCTGGCAACCGTCAAATGTAGCTTTTACAGCAGGTAATTATTAATTTGCATGAACTGTAATGAGGTAATGTAACCATGGGAATAGCCTCCTACGTGGAAGTAGAGGTTTAAAGACTCCATTTCCAAAGAGGCAGCAAGCTTTAGAAAATCCATGCCACCCAGGAGAACAGTTCATGGGCAGACAGAAAGATACTGCCAATGCGTTGGTATCAATGATGACATCAGACAATCTGAATTGTCCAAGGCTAGATGCAGGACAGCAGCTGGGAAAGGTGAATGTGGTGGGGTTTGCATTTGTTCCATGCTTTTTAATTTCTAGAGGCAGTGAAAATAGATCTGCCAGCTCCTTCCAGTAATATGTCTTCCCCTATTTTGGGGACATGTCATTGCAGGGCAGGCTATGGAGCCATGTTTTCTCCCAATGCCCTGAACAACCCCAGAAAACCCTCCCTTTTTTTGCCTTTACCTATGGCATAGATTTTGCCTTTCCTGAAGTTGGCAAGGGCTACTCAGATTTCTGCTGCAGTTAGCTAGACTGCAGGGATGCGGGTGGCGCTGTGGTCTAAACCACTGAGCCTCTTGGGCTTGCCGATCAGAAGGTCGGTGGTTCGAATCCCCGCGACGGGGTGAGCTCCCATTGCTTGGTCCCAGCTCCTGCCAACCTAGCAGTTCAAAAGCATGCCAAAAAGTGCAAGTAGGTTAATAGGGACTGCTCCAGCGGGAAGGTAAACGGCATTTCCGTGCGCTGCTCTGGTTTCGGTGTTCCATTGTGCCAGAAGCGGCTTAGTCATGCTGGCCACATGGTCCGGAAAAACTGTCTGTGGAGCAGACAAATGCCGGCTCCCTCGGCCTGTAAAGCGAGATGAACACCGCAACCCCAGAGTCGTCTGCGACTGGACTTAACTGCCAGGGGTCCTTTACCTTTACGCTAGACTGCACATAGTTGGATCTCACTTCACAAGGGTGAACATCTCTCTCTCTGTCTCTCTCTCTCTCAGAAAGTGAGATCCAAAACATCCTATGAACCCGCCCAAACCCAGAAGCCCTCCCACCAACTGTAGGATTGCAGCCTAAGATAAATGAATAAGCAGAAGTTATTTTGCATTTCATGCTACTTTTAGAATGACTGTCTACTTCTGATGTTTAAAAAAAATGCAGGTTGTGAATGAGCCCTTTTCTCTCTGTCCTACCAATATCTGCAGCGCAGTTGGGGGGAACTCAGGTGAAGGACATCTTGGTGGCTGCTCCCAGTGAACTCTATGATAGTGTAGACCAAGCAGAGCTGCTTCTCTTGCTACATGGTAGTACAATTGGCTTTGAGGCACTGCTGTATTTTGAAGGCTGAACACACGTGTGGCTTAACTGTATTTGTGAACTTGCTTGCTTGCTTGTGGTTTTATTATATAAACTGCTCCGGGATTCTTATGAAGAGCCGTGCAACAAATGAAATCAATCAATCAATATAAAAACAGACAACTTTAATTAAGAAAAGCTGTTGTTAAAAAAGCAGCTCATTTTCAAAGACATGCATTTGAGTTCCCTTACCTTTCACTTCTCAATGGATCTGGGGCTAGTTCTGTGGTTCTGTATGGGAGAACATACTGGCATCCAGTTAAAAGGGAGGAAGGCATAAGCCATCAAATTTGAGCTCATATATTACTACTTAATTTGCCCCTATTAAAACCAACAGAGTTTAGGGTGCAATCCCATTGATCTCAGTGGGACTTAGAGCTCACCCGCATTTCTGTTTCTCCTGTGCCTGGAAGACATGTGTCTGAGTGGTTATCCACTGGCCCCGTACTTTCTAGGTGTGAGTCAGAGTGGTTTTCTGTTTGCTCCATTGCTTCTCTTGGAAAACCCACTGTTTCCCACTGAATCGGAGCAAGCATCAATCTGAGGAAAACTTGATTGGTGTTGCTCCAATTCAGCGGGAAAGAGTGGGTTTCTCCAGGGGAAATTGGTGAGACAAGAGGAAGTGTGGCGGAGCCCTTACTCCTAAATAAGTAGAGATTAATTAACAAAAGTTTGATCTGTGGACATCAATGACAGATCTCCCATTCAGTAGTATGGGGGTTTCCCCAGTTAATAATTTCTGGTGCAAATAATAGTAATAATCAGGTAGCTGTGTTGCTACATGAGAGGGCGGTGGGAAACCAGTATCTTTATTTTGTCCGAACGTTCAGGGTGGCAGGAGAGGACATATTGTTTATTAATATCCTTCCCAACTTGTGCTAGCAAGTTCCTTTACTTAGCAGCATTCCATTCCCCTTTTTACATGCACAGCAGATAGCTGGTTGCAGGCTCGTGTGAGCCTCTCACTATTATACAATTCAGTCTGTCTGTCTCAGAGTGAATTGTACGTTCCTGGTAAGTTTCCTTGAATTCCTCTTAAAAGAATAAAGACGCCACAATCTTATTCAAAGACAATAAAAGAAGTTTACTCACATCAGTTCACAGTTGGATTCCTGAAGGCAGACTTAGTTACAAATATATGCGTGTGGATCTACCCCATATGGGGGAATAATCCCAGTGCTTCTGCTAGCTGAGAGCTAGCAGAGCAGTCCTAGCTAAAAGCTGGTCAAACGAAGAAGGATGTCAAAAAGGAGGGGAGTGTGCTGCGTGACTTGTCCTTTTGTTACCTGGACAGGTTAGGTCACACCCACCTTCTATCACATGCAAAAGGAAGGATGCTCCAGCCAGGAGGAACAGGAAGTTTCCACTGGCTGGACTAAACATCCCCTCACATGTCTGCTCTAGCATTACAAGGAATGTTGTACTTGACTGCCTCCCATGGATCATATCCAACACATTATAGGGCTGGGGAAATATTTCCAACATACAGTGCAAGCGGTGCGTGTAGTCGGCGCAACTAAGGTAAATTTTACATTTGTTCAGTAGGCTGGTTTGTGCACGCACCCTTCCATCCAGACAAGCAAGATGTAGAGTTCAAGTACACATTTCAGCCAGGCCAAAATAACAACAATAAAAAATGTGGGGGAGGGGATGAAGAAACATCAGAGGGGTGTGGCCCAGAAGAGAGTTCAGCGGGTCAGACAGAGAGGCCTAGAGGTCTATAATTTGCCCCTACCCTACCCTGGGGGGGGGGGCTGATGTTCCACACCTGAAAAGATGCTGTTAGAGGGCATAGAAGAAGCCATGGCTTCATTATTACAGAATAATGAGCTTGGTTTTATAGCCAGTGAAAAAGATGGCACCAAAAGCAGAATGGAACAAAGAAGCAATGACTATTTCTTTGAGAAAGCTTTTATATCCCCTAAGAGAGGGTGTGTTCATGTGTGGCTTTATTGGTCTCTGTACAGCCTGGAGAAATCTGTGGTCTTATGAGCATCCTGAACATCCCACCCCCAGCGCTCTGACACCACATATTCCTGTTGGGGGAATTGTTTCCTTTTTAAAAATGGAGCCTAATGAAGTGTTTTGCAGAACTCTAAAACTCTGATTTACAATTGTGAGTTGCTCCGAATAAACTTATGGTGTGTTGTGTTTTTATTTCATTATATCCCATTTAAGTTTACATGGGCACATAACTTTTTATCTGTTTGTTAGTATTTAAATGATAGGGCTTTTTATCTCCTTAGTTTTAACACTGTACTGTACTTTTTTCCCTTGCAACTCACATTTCTCTCTGATCTAGTAACTGCAATATGAATGAAATAGAATGATAAACACTTTATTTTCTCCAGGAATCCAACCATTTGGGGGGGGGGGCAAATACCCTTATATAAAAAAATTTCCCCTTTTCATGTATTTTTGATGGTTTATGACAACAGCAGACAAAACCATTTTAAAATGAGGAGGCAGAGTACGTCTCAGTGATGTGAACCTTTAAAGTGCTTAGATTGTCCTGACTCAACTAAAGCTATTCAGATCTACAAATGAATCAGGAAGAGGTGGAAGGCTGAGCCTCTGAAAATGTCCTCACATTTTGGAAAGCTTTTCCTACATTAAAAAAACCCACCTCCTTGCAAATAGAAACCTAGCACAGCAGGCAGAGAACTGAATCGTTGTCTCTAGTGTGGTAGATTTCTATTTGCGTGGGATTATAACACAAGGGAGGGTCCCAAACAATGTTCAGTCTGCAGACTCTGAAGTGACATTGTTTGCTCTACCACTTCTCCATGGTAGAACCTAATCACCCTGTATGGTCACTAGGCCTTGCGAGTCTGGGTTAAATGCCATGGAAGTCACTGAGACAAGTTACCGACAAATAATTAAAGCCATTGTGGCCTAGTTGTTTGAGTGTCAGACCAAGACCTGCGAGACCAGGGTTCAGATCCCCGCTTGGCCAAGAAGCTCACTGGGTGACCTTGGGCCCGTCACTGCCTCTCAGCCTAACATTCCTCACAGGGTTGTGGTGGGGATGATATGAGGAGGGAGAAAACCATGTATGCAGCCTGGAACTCCTTAGAGAAAAGGATGGGATATGGATACACGTTGTTTTCCATGTGAGGTAACTGTAGGTTCCATTGGTGTACCGTCCTTGTAATATAGCTGAGTAGCTTTAAGGAGATCAGGGTCCTTTTCTTACTTACCCTGATAGCAGGGTTCAGACGTTACAAGAGCAACACAGGTGAACAGGTTGGTGGTGCTTTTAGAATCTCTTTGGAGTCGGTGGCTATCAATCTCTTTCAGCCAAAGGAACCTGAATGATTTCTCCAAGGCTGTGGAGGACGGGGTTAGTCCTCTCAAAGTCCACCGCAACAGCAAGCTCAGCACCGTTGCTCCAGAGAAGCGTTTCAGCTATTGGCATTCTCTTCGTATTGTGACTTGGGGGCGCGGTGCCATTGTTTGTAGCCAAGGGGAATTGGATCAACTTTTCCTCTTCCCTTCCTCGGGGAGCAAAGAATACGTTATTGCTGCGGGTTTGTTGTTTTTTCAATGGGCGGGGGAGAGGGAAATGCCCGTTCCCTTTCGATATACCTGCTTTCATGCGGACTAGAAACCTGCGCAAACCTTCCTGAGCGCGAGCTACTAGCCCACCTCATTCCCTGCCTGGATATTCCTGCGCTCGCGAGTTCTATTTCGGATCAAGCAGTGGGCGGATGGCAGCAGCGGCGCTCGTGTTTACTCGTCTCCAGACCCAGAGAGGATCCTGCTTGGCCCACCAGATTCTGATTCAGGGTCCTCCTCCTCCGCCTCCTCCTCCTCGTCGTCCCTGGCTGCCTACTCTTGCCAAAAGCTGCGGTGGGTTGGGGGGTGGGGATGTGACCGCCCTCTTTCTCGCTCGCCTGGCCATCCCTGCAGCTGGCAGGGACCTCCCCGCTCTCGCAAGGACATCCGAGGCAATGTTGACGAGGCTCAGCTCGGCTCGCTCCTCAATAACTGTCAGCGTGGGTCGCCTGGCGAGGAGTCAGCCAAACACAGCAGCCTCCTCGCGAGGCGCGGGCGGCGCCGGGAGGTGCTGCTGTTGCTGCCGCTGCTGTTGCCGTCGCCTAGTCAAGCTGGGGAGAAACTAGACCCCCCACCCCGCTCCTCCAACTGCCCCCCTTCCATTTCTTCTGGAGGACCTTGACCCTCAAGGATGGAGAGGCACCGTCTAAGCTCCTAGTGGCTCCGGCTGCCCGGGAACAAGCCAGGGACCTCTTGGCCGTCCGGGGAGGGAGGGAGTGGGGAGACCCACCGGGCGCTTCTCAGATGGTGAGGGACCCCACGCAGCCTCGGTGATCCAGGTCCGGAGGAAGCGTCCCACGTCGGGGATCGGAGCTTTCCTCCTGCCCAACGCCTGATGTGCTTTCTGCAGGCGCTTCTTCTCTTCCTCCTCGGACGTGTCTCCACCAGCCGAGGGGCATGGCTGGCTGACGCGACCCTCCCGTGGACCAGCAGCTTGCTTGACCAGCTTAGACAATTGGGGGGGAAGTGGGGGAGGGGAAGGGGGTAAGGAAGAGGGCTGTGGAGCACCTCGGACCACCTGTCAGACCTTCCTCGGATCCGGAGTCCCTCTGGGATCGAGGGAAAGCTCGCTTTGCACTTGGGGGGTCGTGGGGGTTGCCTTATGGGAGACGTGGAGGAAAAGCGGGATATGCCTTGCAGCGCGCGGAACTGGGAATAAGGAACAGCCAACAGAGGGGAAAAGAAGAGAATATCCGTGGTTTGCTCTCCCTCACCTCAGATACCTCCTCCTCCCCTTTGCCTGAACATCTCCTGCAACCTCTTCCTCCTCCTCCTCCTCTGGGTCTGCTGCACTTTCTCCCCTCGCTTGGCTGCGCTGCTCGGATCATGTCCGCTAAGCTTCTGGTGGGCTTCTTCCTCCTGTCCGTTTTCCAAGCCTGGTAAGTTTCATCTGGCGCGCTTCTCCTAGCCTGCTTCTCTCTCTCTCTCTCTCTCTCTCTCTCTCTCTGTCTCTCTGTCTCTCTGTCTCTCTGTCTCTCTGTCTCTCCCCCTCCCTCTTTCTTGGAATGTCCGTGTCCGAAAAAACAACCATCTCCAGCTGCCCAAAATAACGTTATGATGACAACAATTTTGGGGGGATAGGGGGTGGGTCGCTCTCCTCCACAGCCGTGATTTTCTCCCCAGCTGGGAAGAGGCGCCGTGAAATGGACCAGCTGCGAGCAACTCATAGGCACACGCTGTCACTTTGTAAGCCCAGATGCTGCTCCTTCCATCCACGCATCCTCTTCCCCCTTTCCAAGGCTCCAGAAATCGCTGGTGGTCGTCCTCTGGAGTCCCTCTCAGTCCCAAGCCCCTTCGTTCGCCCCCACTCATTGAAGAAGAAAAAAAAGGAAGAAGTTTGCTCTGCACTTTGTAGGGGAATCTAAAGCGAGCCTTCCTCGCAAAACCAGCCCAAAGAAGGCTCTGTCTGCAGGGGACGAGATTCCCCAAGTGGTTTGTGTCTTAAGTGGCACCCTCTTATTTTAAAAGAAGATCCACTTGCGAGCGATTTGGGTGGCGCCGCGGTGAGATCCAAGGTTTGACGATCACTCACCCGGGTCAAGATTTGGGGGCGAACGACGGCTGATCTTTAAACATGCGAGTCGAGGACCAAGACAGGAGGAAATTGATCAAGGCAATTAGCCTGATTAGCCCGCTTTTGTTTCTCCGCAGCTGATCTGGGGAATGTCTTGCGAGGCTCATTTCGTTAGACGGATCAAAGCGATTGCCTAAATATCTTGTCCGGGATTATCCAGAGAGATGGTTTCCTTTGATAATCATATTATACCGGGTTAAGATAATGCCTCGGTAATAATCGTGTCACAATCCGTTCTGGAAAATGCCGGCACGGTCATTCAGAGAGCGATCTGCTCGCCCTGTTCGGGGTGCTTTTGTTGGGATCCCTTTTGCCGCTTCTTTGCCATCCCTCTCCTCGCAGAAATAATTCTGCTAAACTTCAGCTAACGGGCAGGATGTCAATCAAAGTTAACTCCTTTGCAGTTGCACCACGTTATTGGGGAAACCCACAATACACCTTCTGTTTTCCCTTACTAGTAACTTTACAGCATGAATCTATGGTTTCATCATTCCTGTGGTACCCACACACCTATCATGGTGGAGAAGTTCTGTTCTCCCACTAAACTGTGCCCCCATGGTCAAGGATGCCTGCAACCTCTCAGTACAAAATGAGGTGAAAAGCCTTTTCATTCATCTAGAAAGGCATCACGGAATAACTGGACAGCACTTTAAAAAAAGTTTAATCTAGTGTTTAAAGATACTGCAAATGGCAAGCTCCAGCTTCCCCCTTCACTGCCATCCAGAAGGGGATGCCTCCTCCAAGAGAACAACGTCCAAAGATGGAGGCCTCTTGATCCATTACAGGAAGAAGGACCAAGTCTCTTGAGGCATCTTAAAGGGGAGGGGGACCTTCAGCTGGTGTTGCATTGCAGTTCCCATCATCCCTGACCATTGGCCATTGTGCCTGGGGCCAAGGAAACTTAAGAGTCCCTACAAATCTGGGGGGCCAAAGAGTCCCTACCCACTCAAAGACTAATGAGGAAGTGATTATGGCTGGCTCTTGTCAATGAAAGGTTATGATGCTATTTGTTGTATTGAAGGTGCTCATCCAGTCTCTCTCTCTCTCTCTCTCTCTCTCTCTCTCTCTCTCTCTCTCTCTCTCTCTCACACACACACACACACACACACACACACACACAATGCAGATTTATTTATTTCACATCGTTGACTAAAATTACTTTAATCAGGTGACAACTGTACACATTTTATTCTGTCATTTCACCCTTTCTAACCCTTCCCATCCTCTAATATGCAGTGATAAAATCACCCTGGCCTTATTGAATTGCTTTGGGGTTGGGGGAAATGCTGACGATGTTCCCTTTTAGGGGCGAAATTAGAGGGTGGTGCATCTGAAAAAGCTTCAGCCAAAGATTAGTGTCTGGAGCAGTTACTTAGTCCCAGATCCTTCCACAGTGTACAATGTCTCCTAGGATGCTTACAATGTTGACTGGCTCTCAGAGCTTCCTAGTTTTGATTTAGGAACCTCTGAAGCTCCGAAGATCATTGGCCCCATCTTGACTCACTATTGCCCTCACTGATAGGCAGTGACTCTGGGGGGTTTCAGGTAGGGACTTTCCCTATCCTACTTGACAATAGGACCTTCTACGCGCACCATTGCCTCCTGAGCTAGGGCTCTCCCCTTCTTAGCAAGACCCAAGAGCCACTGGGGAGATGGAAACCCTATTGTGTCCTGCAGCAGATGTGCTAGCTCGATGAGTGAATATTGCTCCACTTTAATTCAATATTATTGCACAGAAAGGAAACAACCCATCTGCAATTGTCTGATCAGCCCCGTACAAATGGTTGTGTGCATTCCATACAGTTGCCAAAGGAACACATGAAGCTCTCTTGAGACAGACTGTTGGTCCATCTTATCGCAGGACTATCTATTTCAACTGGTTGCAGCTCTTCTAGAGCCTTGGGCAGAGATGGGCATTTCACTCACCCGTTTAATTTGGTGATAGGGAACCCATGACCTTCATATGTTGCTAGACTCCAATTTCCATCACCCCGATCTTTGGCCATGCTGGCTGCAGCTAATGGGCTACAGGGTCCCCCATCCCTACTAAACTGAAGTTCCCAGGGATTGAACCATTTGCATGCAAATGGTTTTCTCTGCCATTCTGTACTACTTTTTTTAAAGCAATAAACTCCCTGACATAAGGAACTTGCCACCTAAATTAACTTGATCATAGTTGTGTATTGCTTCAGGCTCAACTAAATTAGACACATGCTTTTTGTTTTTCTTTTATTTTCCTTCAAAGCAGCAGTCATGTGGGACTGGGACTGGGGAAATTCGTCCTGAGGAAAGAGGTGTTCAGTCATACTCCCATCCCATTTGCCCATCAAGAGGAAATCATACAGACACCATATTGCTACATTTGACTTGACTGGGCAAATAGCAGCTTCAGAAGGGTGATTCAGATCAGCAGGTGGGAAAGGGTTAAACACCCCACCTCACAGCACCACTTTCTTAATCAGATTGGAAACCCCATGCAACTGGTTTAATTAAAGAAAACACACACATAAAATTCTGATTAAGGATATCCCAAGTCAGCTGCGGTATAGCACTTACCTTCTGCTACTTTGTAAACAAGAGGCTGAGACTGTTGCTAAGAATAATGATAGAGATCTACAACACACCCCACCCCCCTTGATTTGGTACTCTAGCTCAGAAGTGGAAGCACACAAACAATTCAGGATTTCCCCCCTCCAGTCTCTGTTCCATCTCCTCACTCCACCCTTAGTAGGATCCTGCAAAATCTCTCTGGGTCTAAATTCTACCAGATCACACACCCTGTACAACTGATGTCAGCTTGGATTTTAAAAAATAAATAAAAACCCCAGGCCCCAACTCATTCATAACCTAAGTGCCCTGCTGAGTCCAGTCAAACATCCTGCTTCCTGGAAGCCCATATGAAGACAACTCTCCCCAACAACTAAAATGCAGAGATCTATTGCCTTTGAATATAGAGGTTCCATTGCTAATTTGACATCCTCATGAATTTGTCTACCTCCTAAGTCAGCAGACATCATCATTTTTAAAATTTTTTTTGTACAAGTGAATTCTACAAATTCATTGTTCATTGCGTGGAAAAGACTCTCTTTGGTCTGTTCTCAACAGTGACTTTGGCCAGTCAACGGTATAGGTCAGTGGTTCTTAAGCTTTTCCTCCCATGGACCACTTGCTGAGGGGCTCGGTGGATTCTTCTGCCAGGTGTAGCCATTGTACTAGATGTCAGAATAATTATAATTGCATTTTTTTTTTGCTTCTTTTATTCCTTAGAATTCCACTGTATTTCTGTTTGAGTGCTATAGACATACAAGAAATAAAAGAAGCAACAAAATAAGTATGCAATGTGCCGTCTTCTGTCTTCAACGGCAAATCCATAGGCACCTGAATGAAGCTCATGGGATCCTGGTGACACTCCATCTCCTTGATCCCATTTTGTCTGTCCATTTCTAGTTGTGATACTCTTTGTGGGATGGGATGGCCAGAACTGTACACAATATTCCAAGCATGGCCACGCCATTCATGTATACCAAGACACTATGGTACCAGCCTGTTTCTTTTATACTCCTTTCTCAATAATTGCCTTTTCACCACTGCGGCATACTGAGTCAATGATTTCATTTAACTCTGTACTCATCACATTCCTGATATCTCTTAATTGGATTTTTATTTTTTTGCTGCCATTTTAATGTATAGGCATGACTGATTTTCTTGCCTAAACATGGCTCACTTCCCACTTAACATTGGAAAGTTTTACCCAGACAAGACCCATTGAAATGAATAGACTTAGCTTAGTCATGTTCATTCATTTTAGTGGGTCTACCCTGAGTGAAATTTAGTTGCATACCACACATTGAATCTCATTTGCCATTTTGTTTTTCACTCACCCAGTCTGGAGTGGCATTTTAGAGTTATTCCCAGTCTGCATGGGAGTTCAATATATTGAGTAATTTGGTATAATCCACAAACTTGTCACCTCTCACTGCTTTTATCTGACTCCAGATCATTTATGAATACAGTGGTACCTTGGTTTATGAACAGCCCTGTTTATGAACTATTCAGTTTACGAACTCCGCAAAACCAGAAGTAGTGTCCCGGTTTGCGAACTTTACCTCAGTATAAGAATGGAAACCAAACGGTGGAAGGGCACTGGTGGCAGGAGGCCTCATTAGGGAAAGCGCACCTCGGTTTAAGAATGGTTTCGGTTTAAGAACAGACTTCCAGAACGGATTAAGTTTGTAAACCAAGGTACCACTGTGCATTAAACAAAACTGGCTCCTCCTCCATACAGATTGGGGAGGGGATTCTATTGCTTACAATCCAAGTTATCAATTTACTCATACAATCCACCTCTTGTTCCTTACCTTATCTAGCTTTTTACAATCCATAACATGACCCGTTCTCTCACCCTGTTACTCAAGGATGTATGGTGAAGAACTTTGTTGGGATAGTTACAAAGATAGCACCCTACCCAGCATTTTGGCTCAGCCCTAGTTGCTACAAAGACCATATTGCTAGTAAGATAAATTGAGGGTGGCCCACATTCTCTGTAGCCTGCAATGTGGGCAAATGACCTGGGGATCAGATGAGCTGTGCAAGGTTTTTGTTCCTTGAAATAAGAACTCTGGGGAAGCTATAGAAGAAACACCATTCTCAGTACACGGCCATCATGCAGTCTGCGTAACAAATGCTTTGAGATTTCAAATCAAACACCTGTCCTTACATTTCCCATTGGGCAATTTCTTTCAAGCCACTCAATTTGCTATGAAAATAACGCCAATACAATCAGACACTTCTCCCTTTTACAGGAAAAAAAGTTACGAAATGAAATCTCCCTGCTCACCAATAACATATATGCATGCTGAGTTAATTCATATTCCAGTCTCACCCACCCACATGTAATCTGGTTACTGTACATAGCCATCTTAAAAACTTGAAATGTTTGACATGAATGTAGATATAGCCAAGCTTCACTCCCCCCCCCCTTCAATGTATTATTTGGCAGCAAACATATTCATTGTTAGTTTGCGATCAGTTCCTCAGGGGCACCAGTAGGAACATGAAAGATTTGAGGCTTGGTCCCGTAGAAACCAATTTTCATATGAAGACGTATGTGCATAGATGCAGATTTTTATAATTTAAATGCCACAGAAGGCAGGACAACCATTTCCTTATCCAAATCACTGCAAATAAATTCTTTGATTAATTTGCACCCCACAACAAATCACCCCAGTTCAGTTCTTCTTTCATTCGTTTACCCTCTATTAATTTTTCCATCAGCTCCTGCTCCAAATTAAGTTAATTCCTCTTCAACAACCCCTCTCATTGCTCTTTAAATTCACCATGTCATAGCTGTGACACCCACAGCACCCCCTAGGCTCGGCGCCCAGTGTGGTGGAATCAGTCACACTGCCCTAAATCCACTTCTAGGAGCATAATGGGACTCAGGTTGGGTTGTGATTTCACTGTGGAGAAACCTATCCAAAAGAAAGCAGGAATCCAGCAGTTGATATGTACTCAAGGTGCAGCTCAACCCAGAACTACTCTGCATGCAATGGAGTTGCACTGGCTGCAGCTGAATACAGATGGAATTTGCCTTGTAGCCTTTAATAACTCACCTCTGAAAGAAAATAATTCATTTAATGTACCTTGACAAATCATGAGTGTCATCACCGGAGAGAGAGAGAGGGAGAAAGTACAATAAGGCTTAGAAATAAGTGCCATGAGCAGTGAAACACAGCTTCCTTCCACATTTTTGGGGTTTTTTTATATAAAAAAATAGTTCAAATATCCCAGATGTATTAAACTGTAATTTAACTTAGGCTGTACTCATGTCCAATTTCTTGCTGGTGCATCGTATAAATGAAAGGATGCTGCAGCAAACTCCCTGACGTAATGAGCAGGTTAACAAATATGGAAATCTACCATAACCCAACACCCCAGGAGAGTTACAAAGAGAGAGAGGGAGAAGTGAAGAAACTGGAAGGAAAGGAAATGAGCAAGATCCAAATTTTGTAACATTGTGCATGTAAAGAAAGAGGAGGGCTAGGAAAGCCTGCTTCTCCCACAACTGCCTCGAGAAATAGGCCAATCACGTCCCAAACTATCTGGTAACTGCTGCAACCAACCTCCTCCTCTTAACTCCTCCAGCCTCCAGACAGGAGGGAGTTCTGGGACTTTCAAGCAAACACCTAAACAGGGAATCAGAAATGGCATCCACTTTACTGGATCCACCACAGGTTTATCCACCAAGATCCCTCTCAGTTTACACCGTGAGCAGAGCAAGCTTCCAGCACCCAGATCTGGCTTTGCTTCCTGTGGGCCTCCACATCTTCTACCGTACCAGACCTAACGGCCACCAGCCATCACTGGCTGCCCTATCATGCAAAGTGACATGGACACAGAGGAGAGAAACCACACATGCAAAGCATAGCTTTCCATTCCCTCACTGTGAGGTTACAGGGAACCAGGCAGAGGGCCTTCTCAGTGGTGGCACCCACCCTGTGGAATGGCCCTCCCATCAGATGCCAATGAGATAAGTAACAATACAACCTTTAGAAGACATCTGAAGGCAACCCTGTATAGGGAAGTTTTTAATGTTTAATGTTTAATGATGCTTCTGTATATTCTTGAAGCCATCCAGAGTGGCTGGGGGAATCCAGTCAGATGGGTGGGGTACAATTATTATTATTATTATTATTATTATTATTATTATTATTATTATTACTAGTACTACTATTGTGAGGGGTATACCCTATACATTTAAGTTGGTCCCTGGGAATACGTTCATCTATTTCTCCTTTAAAATGTATAATTTTAATATGCCTCAAATGGAAACGAGATTCACCATGCTTTCAGTAAAGAACACAAGAAGTTGTGTTACATGTAGTCAGACTACAGTGGTACCTCAGGTTAAGAACTTAATTCGTTCTGGAGGTCCGTTCTTAACCTGAAACTGTTCTTAACCTGAGGCACCACTTTAGCTAATGGGGCTCCCACTGTCACCGCACAATTTCTGTTCTCATCCTGAAGCAAAGTTCTTAACCCGAGGTACTATTTCTGGGTTAGCGGAGTCTGTAACCTGAAGCATCTGTAACCTGAGGTACCACTGTATTTGTTCACCTAGTGCTGATTCTGGCCCCAAAAAACACTCTCTGGAGTATTGGGGGCAGCAGCAGAAGGAAAACTCCAGAATAATGTGGGATGTGGGGCTGCTGGAGCAGCAAGGGGAAGCGCTCCAGTTCAGATGTGGATCCTAATATGAGTTAACTGAATGAGGTTCATGGTGGGGAAGTTCATCCCCTCTGCTCCATTCCATGTTGCCCAGGAGGACCCCCACCCAAGAAATCAGAGAGGGCCCGTGTGGCTGCAAGAAGATGTGGGTGACTGGAAACGTTCCTTCCATGAGGCTCCTTCAGTTAACTTATCTTAGGATCCAAGCCAATGTGTCCAGGATACTTTTATCTTATTTTCAAACATGCTACATTAAATACCTGAACTCCAAAATGCTGAGAATATATAATGACTTTTTAACAGGGTGACATGATCAGAAAATATTAAAATAACTAATCCTCCCGCCTTCATTTTCTACCTGGGTAAGAGATGAAGAAGTATGTGTTAAAGAAGCTAGATTTGAAGTTCTGCAGGGTGTTCTTCCACCACCTCAGGCTGCTACCACAAGTTAAAAACTACACAAAATAGCTCATCACACTGATATAGAAGAAAAGTGGCATTTGTCCCTAGATTCACCATCTAGTGAGAAGTAATGATAGAAGACTATTCAATTATTTTCCATTAGAGTGCCCTACTTAGACTTTCATCTGTAGCAGTTAGCACATCCTTTGATTTCCCCCCCTTCTTTTAATGGGAAAAACAAATAACTCTGAATGGTCCCTCATGAAACGACTGAATTATGGAGGAAATAGAGGCATTGAACTGCCCTTCCTCATGTGACACTGTCCTATGGTTTTTGTTTTGAATTGCAGCTCAAGAAAGGTTGAAGAGGATGACTTTGAAGATTTCACGACAAACCAAAAATGGGTAATGTCTCCAAAAACGCATGACACTGACGTGACACTGTTGTTAAACAAGTTGCTGAGAGAATATGATAAAAAGCTGCGGCCAGACATTGGAAGTGAGTGCTTTCTTTCCCTTTAATTTTCTGTAATGGATATATCCTATGGCTGTGTCCGTATTTTCTTTTTGTTTTAGTAACCAATGTGCATGATCAGAGGCGTACATATAGACCAATGTGTTTTGGTTCAGGCTGACTACAACCCGTAGTAGAAATTGGATTGTATACGAGACACTGGGCAATCAGTAAATAGTACGAAAATAAAATGGTAAGGCTATAATTATATATAGTAGTGCCTCATTGAACTCAGCGAGACTAACCTTTGAGTAGACATGCATAATAAGATTATACTGTTTGCAACATAATAAAAATATACACATTTTATAAAATGGGCGCATTTAGACTTTTTAATAGTACACTTTGGCTTCCCTATCTCAAAAACTGTTGGAAAGCTGGGGAAGATACAGAAAAGGTCAACTGAAATGATCACAAGGCTAGACCATCTTCCCTTGCGTGAAAAGTTAAGATGTCCGAGTGCTTTTTAGTTTGGGAAACAAGATGACTGATACTATGGAGATCTATAAAACTATGGAGTGAGAAGAGAGTGAATAGCTGAGACATTTTAATCCCTCTGTCATAATACTAGAATTTGGGTACATAAGGAAGTTGATAGGTAGTAGTTTAAGGACAAGACAGATTGTATAGTTAGTTAACTTCTGCAATTCACTATCACCAATGTGATAACATGCATTAATTTAGATGGATCTTAAAAGGGATTAGGATTAATTCACAGAAGATACATCTATAGCTATATATGTAGGTATAACCATGTCATCTAAGAACAGAGGATGGCATCCATTGGATGTCCCTGATGAGCAGCGTAAATTAATAATGCAGAGTCTTCTTCAGTAAAAGAATAAAAGATTTACTGAGTTAAAATAAACTTGTTTGCAAATAACAGCACAGTGAACAGAAGATTAAACTAGCTTCAGAGCATACACAGAGTTTCCATTGAGCACAGGCTCCACCACGCACTGAGACTGAGCCATAGAGACACACACAGACACTGAGGCACTGAGTCTACCTGCAAGCAGATACAATACTTATACAGAGAATGAGTCATCCCCAAGATGAGTCACAGTGATTCAGCATGCTAAATGATTCTGCAGCTTTTCAGCATTTCACAACATTTCTAGACTCCTTTACTGCTTCCTTTACTGCTTCTGCTCTCAAATACCTTTGTCACATGACAGTCCACCCCACTGACAGAAGGCGTATGTTAGTGGAACTGAGCGGGTGGGAAATTCCTGCTCCAACTGCAGCCTTCTGCCACCCCTGAAACTCTGCCAGGAAGAATCCCCAATCCTCCAGAGTAGATTTTGAGTGGACTGGGGTTCAGGGTAGAACACGAAAAATAGTCTTCATCCTTCTTCGGCTGAGGGATGCCTTTCATCAGCAGAGGGTACCATCTGAAAACTTAGATGTTCAGGGACAGTGTATCTGCCACAGCAGGCTGCAGGGGGGGGGGAGATTCGTCATCATCACATTAATTTATGAATCTCCTTTTATATTTGTCTCAAGACGATTTACTGACGTATAATAAAACCAGCTAAAAATAGTTTTATAAACAGTACAACTTCCTCCCCCAAGATGTTTTTTTTTAAAAAACACACACACAAAAACACACAAAATGAACACCAAAGACTGAGACCTTTTCATAGAAAAGGCGGATGAACCAAAAAATTCAAAGCCAGATAGTGGACACCTGTCTTATCTCGACAGGGATGCTGTTCCACACAAAAGGGGTAGTCATACTGAAATCCCTGCTCTGAAATATTGTGGAGTGGGCTTCTCATATTTTGAGGACTTTCAGGAGAAACTCATCTGCAGAACACAGTGACCTACAGGGTGATTTTTCAAGGATACACGAGAAGCATTGGAGTAGGCCCTCTTCACTGCAACTTCTTGGAAGTTAAAAGCACATTTGTCAACAAATAAGAGCTGGGCCCCCAACCCATATCAGAAATGCATTCCAAATTGGAGTCTTCCAGCTGCATTTTCTTTCCAACAGAAAAGTGGCCAGGTTAAGAATCCTCCTCCCTTTTTAAAGTATTATTCATATAATGTACTGAAAGGTGAATTCCTCCTACTCAATTTTGGTTAGTTTCTCCCTCCCAATGCAACCTCATAAGACATAGTATTTGGTAGCTTCCTTTCAATCCTCTGGAGAAAGTTTTCCTCTGTGTGTGTGTGTGTGTGTGTGTGTGTACGTACAGGGGGTCAGTGTCAGGGTGCTGTCAGCAGCTCCCAGCTGGTTGCCCAGGGATGTATAAAGAGAAGGAAAAGTTTCTTATAGTCCTTTTTTATTTCAAACTTTACAGAGAGAGGCTATAGAACCCAGCCTCTTGGATAATGGTGTTGTCCTGAGTGAATCTCCACCCCCAATCTCTCCCAGTTCCTCATTCGTCATCCTCATCATCTCCTCTATGGGTGCCGCTAAGTGGCCTCTGTCTTCGACCACTGTGCTCTCCTATTTTTAAGGCTCGCCAGGTTCTGGGAGATGGAGGGTCTGGAATGCTTTCTAGTGACAACTTGTCAGCCAGCTGCTGCTCTGTCTCTGCTCCTCTTCTCCCATTATTTCCCAGCTTCCCCCCTCATCTGCCTCTGAGCTGTGACCTCCTGCAAACCACTGTTGTAAATCTACACTGTTTTTCTCTTCTTCCTCCTGCCTGGAAGGGTCAGGATGGGGAGGCAGTCACCATCACGCCTCCTTCTCTGCCCAGCCCCTGGCAGTCAGAGGGAACAGAGGAAGGGAAAGATCCATTGTGCAAGAATTTTAGCAAAAAGCAGCCCATCTAGCCAGACAGAAAACTCCTATAGCAGCTTTGCAAATTGATCCACAAGTCCTTCTCAGATAACTGAATTAACACAGGGCCCATTTGAAGTGGCTTGGGCAGAGGAGCTCAGAACCCATTATTAAGCATGGATGAACAAATCGGGAACAGCCTTGTAGAATCATATGAGATGGAAAAGGCGAAAAGACCGTCAGGTCCAACTTCTGGGCTGCAAGCCAGGATAAACAAAACCTTCTAAACAGGTAGCAGGCAGAAAATGATTTGCCTTAACAAGCAGTTTGCATCCCTAGATTCACAGATCCCTGATTCAAGGAATAGATCTGGTGTGCTGAAAGTCACCCAGGTGTGAGGAATGGGCTGTAATGCATTTTACTTTTTAGCCGTTTGTTTTTGTTTGAAAACACTCGAGTTTATTTTGTTAATGAGGTGCTGTGCAACTGGAATTAATTTGTATTGAATCAGCCCAACGTATGCAGATAAAGACTCAGGAAGTGATTTGTGGATGACAACAGGCTCCCAGACACACCTAGGTTAGGCACCTGCATGCAGTAATTCTGCCGTTCTAAGCAATAACTCAGAGTTAGCACCCACTAGCTGCCTGGAGCGTAGAGTAGATGAACAGTATAGGACATTTCTGATGGTTCAAGGGAAAAATAGGTGTGAAAGGAGAATTCCTGTAGGACAAGATCCTGGTTGGGAGAGAATACTCTTTGGTGCGGGAACCCCAGCAAAGATTTTAAATCCACAACATATGCAGTAAAATCAGGGCTCTTTTTCAGCCATAACTCAGTTCCGGCACCTCTATAATGGGCACCATTGCCATTATAAGAGAACACGGGAGGTGTTCATGTTGAGTTCCAGCACCCCTTTTTCTGGAAAAATAGCACTGAGTAAAGTTGTTGGCATCCTTCTGTCTCAAGAGACAATGGAGTGTGCCTCTGGGGGTGAAATCAAATCACTGCGTTTGTAGCATTGAAGTGACCTCCCCGAGGCACGTGTCTGGGCAGTCCTGGCTTGCCCAGATGACAAGACCTCCCTCAGCCTCACTGATGTGGTCCAAAGCAAAGCAAAACAATACATATGGCTCCAGCTTAGCTGCAGGAATTGCTGGAAAGAAGCATACAAGGCATCACCCATTCTGGATTTGGGTAGGGTTTACTCCCTAGCCCTTTCTTTTCCTGAAGATATTCTGCAAGGCAGCAGAAGCTTAAGATCTGATTTTTTTCTTTTCTTAGAAGCCACCTTCCCATGTTGGCAAGCCCCATTTGCCCCTCACTTCCCTCTACAGTATGTGCAGAAACCACCTTCTTGATTGTTGGATCCACTATTGGTCTCATCCACTCAATCTGCCAGAGCCTATCTTTGTATGCAGAGGAAGTCCTTGACTCACTGAGGGTTTGAGATCCATCAGCTACCCTCACCTGGTTTAGCCGGCCAATCGAAGCCATTCTCTAACACCCCATGTCCCACATGCAGCAAACGAAAGCGTGGAAATCTAGGCTGTTTAGACCTTTAATATATGCCCTTGTGAGTTCCAAAACTTTCCTCTTCCCTTCACATAGGAAAAGACTACATGTTTGGCTTACTGAAAATCTGCCCAGTTTAGCTGCTTCAGAGGCTGAGCTTCTCAGGTAGATTGAGGGATCAAAAGCTTGATTACTTGGTCCCTCCCAAGGTAAGCTAAGCCTGGCAGGACAGCTTGCTCTATGGTATTAACCTTTTCATGCATTAAGATTATCAGAACGATCACGTGCAACTAAGCCACTTCCCCCAAAGCTCAGACGTTTTTCAAAAAGCAAGTGACAGGAGAATGCACTTAAAAGTGTGGGATAACACTTTGATGCAGCGTCATCTAACCTCCCCGCAAACAAATCGCAATGAATTCTCATCAAATAGCCAATGTCCTCTTATCCCCCAGCAAACAAATCAGGATGAATGTTCAATAAACAAGTAGTCTAGCTGTATCCATAGCCTATATGGTGTGGGTTTTTTGTTTTGTTTTAAGGTTTGGGTTTTATTTCCCTGCTTGTATAACCCAGCTGCTTCACTAAAGGCAATTGGTTACTAATTGAACTCGGCCCGTCTTAGTTCACTGCTAACACAACCTTGCATAGTAAAATCCAGTGTTAGAAGAAAAGCTGTTAATATTTCAATTTCATGGCTGCGTCATGCTAGGCATAAAGAGCTTTCAACACCTGATCGAATGGAGCTCTTAAAGTTTGAACAATAACATGGTTCACAGCCAATAGCAACACCTGCAGCTAAATTTTGGAAGTGCTATTTTGTTTTAGCACTGGGCAGCTTGTCCCCAGGTCACAAACTCTGGAAATAAATCATCTCTCCCACACAGGCCTAGAATGAGCAGAATAAATCACGTTATGATTCTACAGGGAACTACCTAATAATAAAGTGAGTTTCCATAATGTTAGCTGTGGTTACACATTTCCCCCAATGCTGAAAGATCCGTTGGCAAAATAATTCCCATTATCTCTCAGCATGCAATCATAAATCTTGGCTTAGATCAAGGAGTCAAATTATTTGACATCTCATATATTCCAACAGACAGGGTAGGAAAGTCCATATAACTCTGGACTGTATATTGAGATAACTTAAATAACTCCAATAAACAGCAGCCTAGTTTTTGTGAAGCACTTATCCTTGCAAATGCCAGCATAATGGTAGGAAAGTGAATCATCATTGTTGCTGTGGTTTAAAGGGATTCCATCTTCTTCTCCATGTCTTCTATTGGAAAAACCCCAACTTTTGAGCTCAACTGATACTTGGGTACCCAAGACAGGATGTGCTGCCATCCATTGGTATGCTGCCCATTAGGGCTGGGCGATATCTGGCTTTCAACATCACAATATATCACCAGCTAAAAATCACTATATACTGATATATCACAATGTCTGAAATAGGGATGGAGCTATGTAGAGGCATTGGCTGGCTCCATGGTTTCCCCTGCAATGTGATTTTTGAATAGCGAGCTCACACATGCACAACATGATGCACAATATATTGCCAAGTCAAAAATTAAGAAACTGGCCTCACAATATGGACTTCAAACTGGGTTTGGATGATATATTGATATATTGCCCCGGCCTACTGCCCATCTTGCTGGCCAACAGATACATTGTCTGAGCTGGCAGAGATAATTTTGGACCTGGTGGAGGGGAGGGATCTCTTGGAGTGTGGTACTGGAGTACTTCAACATCCATATTGAGCTCCTTTGTTAGGAATAGCTCAGGACTCCATGGCTACCATGAAAACAATGAGACTATACTAAAGTTAGTTGGGCTCTAGTGACATGATGGCCTATAACACTTGATTTAGTGTTCTCAGCCAGCTGAAATGCCAGTGGGGGTGGGACATATTAACAATTTCTTTTTCACTGATAAATTACTATTTGGTAAGATTTAGAGGCATAGGACCTTCAAACCTCTGCAGAAGAAGACCAGTTAGGCTGCTCTTCTCCCAGAGGCAAATCGATGGTCTCTTGGGGACCTTTGGGAGAATTTGCAGTTGGCAGAGTTGTCACTCCTGATGAAGTCCTGGTTGATCAATGGATTAAGGAAATGATGATCAAAGACCAACTCCCACTGACTAGATCCCAACCCTCTTCCTAGGGAGCTTGGCATGATAAAACAGCTGGGATCATAGCTGTCAACTTTTCCCCTTTCTTGCAAGGAATCCTATTCGGAATAAGGGAATTTCCCTTAAAAAAAGTTGACAGCTATGGCTGGGATGGTGCAAAGATGGAGGAAAACTCAGGAGAAATCCAACTGAGCATGGGTTAGAACTAAGGGCTACAAATTTTGCTACCTTCTTCCATTCTTTGGTAACCATTACAGTTATCTAACTCTTAGACATAGGACTGTCTTTGAAGCATTTGATGCAGAATCAAATGGCCAGATTATT
Organism: Podarcis muralis; assembly: GCF_964188315.1. Lineage (NCBI taxonomy): Eukaryota > Metazoa > Chordata > Lepidosauria > Squamata > Lacertidae > Podarcis > Podarcis muralis. The sequence goes on along the minus strand of NC_135658.1, from coordinate 73,768,404 downwards.
AACTGAGACTTGCTGATCTGACCACAACATTCCAAGTGCTTAAAAATCTAGCTTCTAGGTCTTTTTCTGGGCTCGATTCAGAGTGCAGGCATTGACTTACAAAAGCCTTCAATGGTCAGGATATCCAAAGATCCGCCTTTTTCCATATCAACCTGACCATATGCTATAATTTTCAACAGAAGCTTTCCTCTGTGCCATCAGGCGTTAGGCAGATGGCAACTGGAGACTGGACCTTGCGGCAGTGACATTTAGGTTTTGGAACTCCCTCCTCAGAAAGATTTGTGCAATGCCCTCTCTTTTATATTTCTGGTGCCAAATAACATCAATATCATTCAGGTGAGAATTTCGGAAGGAAGGAGTTTGACATTTCATCTTTTTATTGCTTCAGTTTAAACTTTAAGCTGTGTTTTATTTTTGATGTTTTAGTTTGATTTCTTGGGTAAGGGATAAAACATTAAATACGTTGCATATTGGCAGAAAAGGCAAAGGTCATACAGAGGATCTGAACCAGGTGCTAAACCGAGGGCCATTTGATTTTCTGCCAAGCACCAAAGTCACATGGCTAGCTCCTATGCCTCAGCTATTGGAGGGGAATTCTCTAGTTTCATAAGCTATGATATAATTAATCATATAAATACAATACAGTGGTAACTCTAGTTATGAACTTAATTTGTTCTGGAGGTCCGTTCTTAACCTGAAACTGTTTTTAACTAGAGGTGTGCTTTTGCTAATGGGGCCTCTTGCTGCCGCCGCACTGCCAGCACACGATTTCCGTTCTCATCCTGGGGCAAAGTTCTCAACTTGAGGTAACTCTTCCAGGTTAGCGGACTTTGTAACCTGAAGTGTTTGTAACCTGAGGTATTTGTAACTCGAGGTACCACTGTATAGCATTTCTAAAACATATAATGCATTAAAAGATAGACAAGTTAAAACATAATATATATATATTTATGTGCAGTTCTCTTTGTCCCGTTACTTAATTAAAAAATAATAATAAAAAAATTAGTTGTATCCTCTTTGAATTGGAATGCATGCTTCATTCCCCTTCTCTGCCTGCTCCCTCGTTCTCTTTGTTAGGATCTAAAGAACCACACAACCATCACCCAAAAAGGTTTCTTTGGCTTGTAATTGTCAAACAGCAATTATGACATCTCAAAACTTGTTCCACAGCAAACCAGTTAACCTGCTTTCAGTCTATTCAGTTGTGCACATTTGCAAGCTACTTGGAACGCTTTCGTTCTCTTACGTCATTTGAGTCTCTATGTAACAAATCAAGATATGGCATGAAAGGAGCTGTGTCTTTAATTTATAGCATTCTTTTAGAACAGTATGCAGGTGATACAGGAGGTCTCCGGACAGTATGGAGAAGAAACTTGGGGATCATAATTGCAGATAATAAATGGCAATCAATTTGGCACAACCCGTCCCTACAAACAATCTCTGTTTGTTTGCAGGAAGCTTCTCTTAAAATTATATTTTGCTGGCACTGGAATCCATCACGTCTAGCCAAAATAAACACTACCATCTCTCCCTTATGCTGGAACAGCTGCAGAGAGATAGGCTCATATTTTCATGTATGTTGGTATACTCTTTTTGGGAAAAGGTGTTTCAGATTATTTTCAAAATTGCTCATCAATCCCTTCCACCCAATTCAGCTCTAGCCTTGTTATTCTTAGACTCAAATTTAAATAATAACCTTAAATGCAGAGAATTACCATAGTATTTTTTTCTATTATCAGCAGCCCAATTAAGAATAGCCCGATACTGGAAACAACCTATAGAAATCCTCATTGAAACCTGCGTAAATAATATTTGGAATGCAGTTCTATCAGAAGGCCTTACTCGCCATAGAAGGGTAATTAAAGGCACTTCAGAGATAGACACTTTTGGCAAGACCTGGCTTCCATTCTTTTCCTTTATAAATGAGACAGAATATGCTTTTATTCTGCCCATAACACAAGAATCTCTGTGGAGAGGATACTTGAATTGACAATGCATAAATAAACATATTGCTCGTGTACTGTGTACAGCATATGAAACTTAATAAGAATGTACCACTGGACATTCTCCAAGTTACTGTAGTTATATGTTGTTCTTGTATTTACATGAAAATCAATAAAAATTATTTGGATTACAAAAAAACCCACTTATGCATTTAAGGTGCGTTTCAAAAACCAATTTCTGGGGAAACATTCCATTGGGTGTAAGCAACACAAAACAGCCAGCTTTCAGAACGATCCCATTCTCTTTTTTTGCTCTGCTAATGATTAGGTGTACTGCTTGGTTTATGTCACTAGGTGTCAGTGTAGTACTGTATGCACAGCTAAGAGCACAATATCTTTAAAGGTCAAAATAACAAGTGAGGTCCTTTGAAAACAACTGGATTTTCATTAATTTCCTGTTCCCTATGGCTGTAATCCTGTGTTTCGTTAAGTGTCTGTGTTCCCTTAAGTGTCCCATTAGCCCTGTTGGACACAGTGAGATTTGCTTTTGAGTAAACAAACATAAGCTGGACTGTGCTGCAAGGGATTTTTCCCCCCTGGCTCTGTGGAACAAGACTATATTTCTTCAATAAAAACAAGCAATTAGACTTATAGCCTTTTCCCTAAAAAAGAGAGAATATTTCCAAGTGTGGTAGGATTTTCAATGAGTCACTTTGTGTGAGTTTAATGCAAAATATATCATGGTATAGAAAAGAGAAGCGAAATAAATGGAAGAGAATATAAAGAAATGTCAACTAATATAGTTGTGGGGTTTTTTAAGAAGTCAGCAACCAGTCATGCATTTTAAATAGGGATTCAAATATGAATGCCAGTGAGGTGTATACAAAAAAGATAATCTATATTTTCAAATGCTCTTTGTGCTTAGAAACGCCTGTGGAATACAGCACTTTTGATGAACTGAATTGCACCTGATTATTTTCTATTTATATCCCATTTTGATGCCTCAAGGCAGTAGCTATCAAAGGCACTCCAGAACAATGAAAAAAAAAAACAAGGTGGTGTGTGGGTTGGGGGTGGACTTGAAATAATTGGAAACCCAGTCACTCTGGATGCCCTGGTTTATTTTGGGGTGGGGTAGGATGGTTGAGGGGACGCGGGTGGCACTGTGGGTTAAACCACAGAGCCTAGGACTTGCCGATCAGAAGGTCAGCGGTTCGAATCCCCGCGACAGGGTGCGCTCCTGTTGCTCGGTCCCTGCTCCTGCCAACCTACCAGTTCGAAAGCACGTCAAAGTGCAAGTAGATGAATAGGTACCGCTCCGGCGGGAAGGTAAACGGCGTTTCCGTGCACCGCTCTGGTTTGCCAGAAGTGGCTTAGTCATGCTGGCCACATGGCCCAGAAGCTGTACGCCGGCTCCCTCAGCCTATAGAGCAAGATGAGCACCACAACCCCAGAGTCGGCCACAACTGGACCTAATGGTCAGGGGTCCTTTACCTAGGATGGTTGAAGGCAAAAGCGAAAAGCCACAGTGCACAAGAAAAACATCACCCACATTGCTTGGGACCCTGGCCTTTGACTTATGAACTTAATGTATCAGGCATGCCAGACACTTCAAAAGCAACAAAATGGTTTATATAAATGAAACGCAATGTGGTGTACACTGTAAGAAAAATGTGAAACATATTGTATGACATCTGACAGTGTCAGAGTGTTGTGCAATGAACCTTCTAATGCAAGCAGGATTTCATTCTCTCCTGCTCCCTTCCATCTCTGCTGCATCTCCTCACACCCCCAAAATTTCCCCAAGAGCAGAAGCGGGGGCTGCAGAGAAGAGGAGAGGAAAGGGAAATCCCATCACATCCATGTTAGATATTGCCCATTAAGAGTAATTTATCAGCTTAAGTTCATAAAATAAGATTCAAGTAATTGCAGAACGTGCAGAGCTCTAACAGCAAATTGTAAAGAAGAAGAAGAAACCATGTATATTTCAAAAGGGTGTTTTATTAGATTATACAGAAATTTCATGAGGCAAAATTCATGAGGTAAGACTTGATTAATTGTAAAATGTGGAGACAAATGAAACAAAAATAAATTTATAAGGTGTTAGGGAAATTATCACATAACACACAAGAGAAGATTTGGTTAATGATTAATCCACAAGTAGGAAAAATGTAATTCAGCAGGGCATGATGAGGCAAGGTGCGATCGATTATTAAATTTAGGTACCAATGATACTTACAAAATAAAATTAAACCTCTTCTTACAGCCACGTAATAGAATCAAATTGTAAAATTCACATGGAAAAGCTTGGCCAATTTAGATAATTATTAATGTAGGTATTAAGCACATTTGGGAATATAAATAGAAATAGCTATTAAAATGAATTTATACTTTAAGAAAATGAATGAATTTCTGGTCATATGAACGGTAACTTTATTATTAACTTAATGTAGGTCCAGAGATCTGGGTGAGCAACAAGTGTGTTTGCATTCTGCCAGTTGAAAAAGACCTATAGGGCAATCCAATTCCCCTTTTGTGTCTCTCTTGAAGGTGTGAGAGTTGGATGGGCTAAAGCTGTCCTGGTTAGCATCCCCCTGGTCACCTGCAGAAATATGCTCAGTTTCCCCTTCTGTCCACCCTAAATGGGCAGACGGAAATATGGCTGGTGGTATTTTGATTGATTGATCCATTGATTAACCCATTGATATTGGGGACATCTTCCCAATAGTGGGTCCTGAACCCCTGGCCTACCTGGCAGCAAGCCAGTATGTCAAGTCCAAAGTTCAAATCCACACAAGCAGAGTCCAAAGGGTCAGGAAACTCAGTCCAGGGTCAATCCAAGTAGTCCAGCAGTCAGGATACAGTCCAGAATCAAACCCAAAGCACAGTTCCACAGAGGCCCAGGAACATCCAAGCAAAGGTCAGTCAACATGAGCAGCTGAGCAGACACAGCAAGCCAGCTCTGCTTCCCTCTGCAAATCCCTTTGCAGGCTGATTGCAGCACCTGGACTTAACGAGGCAGGTGGCCCTCCCCTGTTCTGAGCTGAGGAATCACACACCTCCTCCCAGAGCTAGCAAGCCCCACCTGGCCAGCTAGGAAGCTGGGCTGTGGGCCCTGGCCTGCCTCAGCCTCCTAGAGCTTCCATCTTCCTGCTCCCTACACCTCAAAGTCCACCATGTTCATGGAGACAGACCCCCCTGGCTTTGCTGATGGGTCCTATGCATTGACCCCCAGCCCCTCGCTATCCTCCATCACCCTGTGAGTATTTCCTTCCCCACCCCCTGCTTGTCCTGGTGTGTCCAGTTCCAGCTATACCCCTCGCTGGGATCCTCTTCCACCCCGCCGTCATCCTGCTGTGGTTGCTAACAGAAAGCCCTATAAGAAGCCTTTCAATGGGCATTTGATCCTTAGCTGACCCAGTTGTTCTCCTTGGGCCCAATGTGGGTCTCATTACTGTGCCAGAATAAGGCTGGTGCAAAGAGAAGCCTGCCTTGCCATTTCAGCAGGGCTGAGGAGGCAACAGCATCCCCACAACTCAGTGAAGCCCCTGCAGATTGTGTGTGTGTGTGTGTGTGTGTGTGTGTGTATTGCTCCCTTATTTATTTGTCCATGTTTTCATGGGCTTATAGTATTTTAATACCGGTTCTACTGTTTCGTGAATGTTACACTTATATGTTTTTATTGAATTTTATTATGTATGTGGGTTGTTGGGGTTTTTGTGTGACTGGTAGTACATCGCTTTGAGCAAGATAAAGTGACTATCAAATTCAATAAATAAAGAAAAACATTACTCTTATGGAGAACCACCTTATAAGTTGGTTCAGTGCCCATTCTGCTGCCTGGTTGCATTAACCTGGCATGCCCGACTTTTGATCCTCACTGGTCATTTGATTTCAGAACAATGTGGCTAAACTCACAAACTGAATATCAGGTCACACATTGACCTGGTATGTGTGTTCTACATTTGTTGTAGAAGCCTAGGTACTGCATCCATCCTGTAGGAAAAAAATGAGGTCAGTGAGACCCTTTTCCTTCCCATGAAAGGACTCAGTGCACAGCCTGACCCATAGGATCCAAGTAGTCTTGCTTAATGTAGCAAATCCCAACACTTCAATATGTTGTTGTTGTTTAGTTGTGTCCAACTCTTCATGACCCATGGACCAGAGCATGCCAGGCACTCCTGTCTTCCACTGCCTCCCGCAGTTTGGTCAGACTCATGTTCATAGCTTTGAGAACACTGTCCAACCATCTCGTCCTCCGTCATCCCCTTCTCCTTGTGCCCTCAATCTTTCCCAACATCAGGGTCTTTCCCAGGGAGTCTTCTCTTCTCATGAGGTGGCCAAAGTATTGGAGCCTCAGCTTCAGGATCTGTCTTTCCAGTGAGCACTCAGAGCAAATTCCAACACTTCAATATACAATTCTTTTAATCACATAGGTGCTGGTGGTATTTTTTCTTTTTCTAATACTTTTTATGAGGTATCCATGCTACTGCAGTCATAAAGAACAATAGCTTTTTTTGTCTTTTGGTACCTATGTATCCCAAATATCCCAACATCATATCTTGCTAGTACTTCCTCACCACCAGACACCCCTGTCCTTTTCACATTTCCAATAATTAGTGTTATATACTCTAGATAGTCTTAGAGGACTTGCATAGCATCTTACCCACAGTTTTAATGTATTACCAATTAGGACTAATGATGCTGTAGTGCTTGTTTGCATATGTCCAGGTGTATTTTCATACACAACCCAGAATTGGTTCTCCAATTAAAACAGAATAACAGCTTTTAGAGAAAGCCAGTACTGCTTTATTTGATGTGTAAAGGAGATTCATATGTGTGTGTTATACAGGAGGCATTTCAGGGCAGCCCTATTGACTTACATCTGAGTAAACAGGATCAGACTAATTGTTTACATCTGATTCTGGTTTAAAATCTGAAATAAAACTGATATAATTTAAATAACAGGCATTATAATGTGGTTTAGCTTTATTGCCATGTTTGTCGTTCTATTGCACACCAAAGATCTACTCTATAAATGCGTTTATGCATACTCTTACATAGTATGTCAGTTTCACATCATCAGTATTGCTATATTCCACCTCTTCAACAACAACAGAACTGCGTAGAAATAGAAAGTGCATCCTTTTACAATATAGGGATTATGTTCAATTTAGCTGCTGCTAATAAATCCAATATAAATTCTCCATCTGGTTTTTGAATTGCTTCTTTTAGATATCCTAGTAGGATGACCTTGATACATCTAAATCAGGCATGCCCCTAATGTGATTAAAGATTGTTTTCCATAATTTAATCTTGGGACAAGTCCAAAATCTCAGCCTTAATGATGTTACGTTCCGGACGAGAATCATGTCCCAAGTTAGATATATCTTTTCATCTGCGAGAAGTCGGGCTCCTGTGCCACTGAGACTGGAGCTAGAAGGTTTTCTTCAGCTGTACCAAAATATGTCACCAGTAAGATATTTGAAGTGCCAACATCTCTCCCCCCTCCCCTGACCCCCTGAAGTATAATAATGCAATGTCTGAAGAAGGAAGAAATAACCTTTCACAAGGCCATAAAACTGGCTCAAAGTGGGTCATGCGCTGGACATTCTCTGACCATTAGTGAGTGTACAGAAGGAGCCCAAGGACAAAACTCTGAAAAGCCCTTGCAGACAGAACCGTCAACAGAAACACTAAAATTTCAGTAGGAAGATAAAAATGAATGCAGTCCAGGAGAGGACCCCAGGAACCAGGGCTAAAACGAGAAGAATAGGATGAGTGACTGTCAAAGGAAGCAGAAAGGCTTAAAAAGAATAAGAATGGAATAAAACCCTTGATTCTTTTTGCCAAGGAAAGATAATTAGAAACTGTACTAAGCTTCCACTTCATGGAGGAGAAGGCTAAGCAGATTGAAAAGGGTCATGACTAAGTTAAGTAAGAAATTTGAGATAGCAATGATTTATTATTACTATGACTATTATCATTTAATATCATATAATTGTTTCAGGAATTCTCTTCTAGATCAGATTCATTATTATCTGTTTACTAGGGGCTGGATCCCTGCGCACTCCACTCAACCCCCTGCCACTCACATAACACACAGCCCCCCTAGAGTTCCCCCTTCCCACCCCATGCATCTACTAAGCTTTCTTTTCACCGCCCCAATCCCATTTCTGCAGCCCCTTCTCTCTTCTGTTCCACAGCCCCTCTTTGCATCAGTTTTCACCGTCATCCCCATAACCTCCTACATCTTCCCTCCTACATCACACCCCTTCCACCCACTTATGAAGCTAACATCCCATCCTCTTCTGCACACCCTTCTTAATGCACTTTTTTTGGAAAGCAATTTCCCAAATTGAATGCATTTCTGTATGTCATTTGCATACTTTCCATTTGTATATGCACTTTTGTACGTATTACTTGGCTGGAGAACTGCATTGTAAAATTCAGAGAAGTGTGAATATTGAAGGATGGCTGTGTTTTGCTTGAATCATGGAATCAGAGCTTGGATCATTGAATCATGGAGTTGGAAGGGATCGTGAGGAAGATCTAATTCTACCCCATGCAATGCAGGAACCTTTCGTCCAACATGGGGATCAAACCCACAGCCTTGAGATTAAGAGTCTCAAGCTCTACCAACTGAGCTGTGTGTTTTGCTTCATGCTTTGTTCCAGAAATTGTGAACTTGGCAAGTTCCCATTTAAATGCTAACTGAATCAAATTTATCCCTCCTCCGTACATGGCATATTAGGGTGTGTTATACTGTTAGATGGACCAGTGCCGGATTTGTGGTCCAAGCCACTGAGCCTTGGGCTTGCCGATCAAAAGGTTGGTGGTTTGAATCCCCACGACGGGGTGAGCTCCCGTTGCTCAGTCCCAGCTCCTGCCAACCTAGCAGTTTGAAAGAATGCCCAAAAGTGCAAGTAGATAAATAGGTACCGCTCCAGCGGGAAGGTAAACGGCGTTTCCATGCACTGCTCTGGTGTCGCTGTTCCGTTGTACCAGAAGCGGCTTAGTCATGCTGGCCACATGACCTGGAAAAACTGTCTGTGGAGCAGACAAACACCAGCTCCCTCGGCCTGTAAAGTGAGATGAGCGCCACAACCCCAGAGTCATTTGCGACTGGACTTAACTACCAGGGGTCCCTTTACCTTTATACTGTTAGAATATTGGCTCATCTAGCTCAGCATTGTGTACTCTGACTGACAGCAGTGCCCTGGGATCTCCAGCAGATCTCTTTTCATCATCCACTGAACTTCAGAGCTCCTTCATGCAAAGCATCTACTCTGTTGCTAAGTGAAGGCTCCCCTGCCCCCACCAAAGCAGTGCCTTTGAGAACTAACATGTCACTATTGTGACTCTACTAACTCCTGGAAGTATTGCACAGTTGACTCCCCACCCCTTTCTTCTTCCGCACAGGCTTTCCGAGGAGCCCCCTGTCACTCATTGACTCACAATGTGGCCTTTGAATTGTCCCCTCTTATGCAGGCCACAGAGCATCCAAGGTGGGGATGCAGGGAGATGTAAGGCACTCAACAGGCCAAGGCACTCAGTGGAGACCAATGGTTATGTTCATTACTTTATGTGATTTGGTGATCACAAATATGTGCATCATCATATTGCAATTTTAGATGAAATCTCCCCTTTTTTAAAAAACCCATTAGGCATCTTTCTACCCCTGTGGGCTTTCCATTAAACAGAACAGATATGCCAAAGTCTTAATCATTTTCGATATGTAATCTATTAAATGCGGTGCAAAAGAATTCAAACAGGAAAGCGAAATACTGTCAAATCCAGAGAGGCTGCTATAGATTTGTGCTGGCGCACATGGAGGCAGAATTTATCCCCTTGATTTACAGCTACAAGATTTGTGCTTAGTGGAAATTGTCAGATGTATTTTGCCAGCTCTCCAAATAACCAGGATAACCTTTATTCATGTTTTCATTAGTTTCATCAATGGCCTTCTTAATTAGAAACAGGATGCTTGGATATTACAACGTATGTGACAAACTAGACAGCTCCAAACATTTGTCATTTGGTGCTACCAGATGTCAGCCTGGCAGTGCTGAAATTTGGACACATTTCCTCCCCACCCCCCTTCTTTCATGGAAAATAACCACCCTGCGTTAAGAACTGTTTCAAAGAGGTTGATTTGAGAAGGCTGATATCTCTGCTGACATCCTTTAATCATTCTTCCACCTATGATATACATGTAAATGTTATGGTTGCTGACAGCACTCTCAAACTATTTTTGTCTGATCCCTCTGACAAAGAAACACTGGAGAGCTAGAGATCCATTTACAATCTGACTGACAGATTTGAGAAGAGCTAGCATGAACATGATTCTACCTGCCCACTAGGCAATATGACTGCGGGGAATGACCTCTGTCGCATGACAGAAGGCTCCAGACCCATGACTAAAATAAAGCCTTTAAAAATATGCATTTTTGACTCTTCTATTGTGTCGCCCGACTGAATGGATGGGGAATCTATGACCTTCCAGTTGTTGCTAGACTGCAACTCCCATTGTTCATGACCACTTGCCAAACAGGCAAGGGCTGTTGAGAGTTGGTGCCAACAATATCTGATGGACCACAAATTCCCCACCTCTGCCCAGCTGGAACATTTGATAGAACTAATCATTTCTGTGTCTATTTTCCTTAAGTGGGAAAGTAATTACATGCTCACCTTTCCTACACTATACTCTTTGTTTGGCACATGTGAAGGAGTAGAAGTTCTAATTGGGGTGGAGAACTGGTGAACCCCTAGATGTTGCTGGAATCCAACTTCCAGCCACCTTAAGGAAGAATGGTCAATGACAGGAATGATGGGAGTTGTAGTTTAGCAACATCTGGGTGTTGGTGCCACAAGTTATCCACCCGGTTCTAGATCATTTCAATATGACATGATTCTGGCCTTCCCATAGGCACCTGGGTAGAAACTCTGGAAAAGCAGGATGCTTGGCTAGATAGCTTTTTGTTCTGATCTAGCAGGGCTTTTCTTTTGTTTAAATAATGTATCAAGACTAATTTTTCACTGTGGTACCTCTCTAGTACTCTGCAGGGGGATTCCACCTGCAAGCAGATAGTTCTAGCCAGTGTGGTGTAGTGGTTAAGAGCGGTAGACTCGTAATCTGGTGAACCGGGTTCGATTCCCCACTCCTCCACATGCAGCTGCCCTTGACCTTGGGCTAGTCACACTTCTTTGAAGTCTCTCAGCCCCACTCACCTCATAGAGTGTTTGTTGTGGGGGAGGGAGGGAAAGGAGAATGTTAGCCGCTTTGAGACTCCTTCGGGTAGTGATAAAGCGGGATATCAAATCCAAATTCTTCTTCTTCTTCTACTACTACTACTACTACTACTACTACTACTACTACTGTGACATATGCAATTTCCAGGGAAACCATGTATTACCTTGTATTGTCGTCTACAAGTTTCACTGATTGCATGTGTATAGGAGGGTCCTGGACCAAGAATCATGGTATACAATTGCATAGCTAAACCTTCCTAATAGGGAGGATTAGCAATGAGACAAGGAGCCAGTGCCAAGTGTAATCAAATCCATGGTTTATTGCAGAAATAGAAATGTCAAGTAAATGCTTTCAGACTGGTCCAACAGCTTTTGGTTAAATCCACAGAAGGCAGAGAGAACTGGGACAGATAGGTCGGGCAGGAACAATGTGCTGAGCATACAATCAAAGAGTTGGAAAGGATACCAAGGGCCATCTAGTCCAACCCCCTGCAATGAATCAACGAAAAGGCTGATACCTTAAAAAAGGGAGGGCAGAGCAGTAGGCTCCAAGTTAGAAGGAGGGGGCTAAATTAGTGGTAGGGAACCTATGGCCTGTGGGCCTCATTGGGCTTCCCTTTGGTCCATAAGCCATTTAGTCCATCAGTCACTGTGTCCTCCAGAAGCTGTTGGACTACAGCTTGCACCAGTTGCAGCCAGCATGCCCAATGGTCAGGGCAGATGATGGAAGTTGAAGTCCAGCAACATCAGGAAAGCACCACATTGGCTACCCCTGCTCTCAAGCGGAAATGCCATGTTTTTCAGTTTTCCTCTAGCCTCTTTTCCATCTTCCAAACCCTGGGGCTCAATCCAAAGTTGAGAAGTAAGGCACAGCAATTTCCCCCTTCCCTTCTGTATAGTCTGGGAGAGTGGAGAACTCCAGGGACACAATCTAGGGGCCTTGTCTTTCCACTTTCAACACGTGAAGAGAGCTGGGCTCATTGAGCCATGCCTTCTTTTGCATCCTATTGTAAGTTCTTCAAGATGTTTGAATTCTTGACAACACAACAGGTGTCATAAAGTTCACACTGCCCCAGTTCAAGAGGAATGGATTCGGAGATTCACAGACTCTTTGATTGTGATCTGCCTACGTTGTGCTGCCCTCTGCTTTTTCCCCGGTCCATGCAATACTTTTTAAAATTACACCTATTATGGATTTCTAGAGGTCCCTCAATTATTTCATTTTGCAACTTCTCCTCTTAAGAGGAGCAGGAGGAAGATTGCCATTTGTTTTCAGTTGTGTTACAATCAGGGTTACATTGATTAATCAGTCGTATTTGTTCCGATTTCCGTTTTTGATTGCTGAAGCCAGGGCTTCAGTTCATCTGAAGCTATTATTTGGGTTCAGCGTGAGTTTCTGGATTTAATTAACTCTCCCAAATTGTCCCAGAACAGTCTTTATTCAACTCTACAGATGAGAACAACTTGAATCCAGCTACTGGATTATTATTATTTTAAAACCCTTCAGTTAGTTTTTACTCATCTTTCCCCCCCAATATATGACTTGTCAGCAATTACATAAAGTTTTAGAAAGACTGAAATTCATCCATGTCCACCCTACATTTAGTCTGAATTCAAATTTCTAACTTTTAATTAGATGGCCAAAAGGCTTGCATGGAAAAATATTTCTACACTGTATTGTATCATTATAAATTAAAGGATATTTCAGATTCTTGGTCCCATTCTCTTCTTGCTATTTTTTAAACTGACCGGCAATGTCAAGTTTTAGAAATACGCACAAGTTCAAACTGCAGAAGACGGGGGAGAAACGTCATACCCAATTGGCAGCGAAGTGAACCCTGGTCTATTTGTGTTGCTTCTGCCTCTCAGGAGCTCACCATTTTATGCTCACAGCAACCCTCTGGGATAGGTTAAACTAAGAAATAGCAACCTGCCCAAGGCTATCCACTGATCTCTGTGACATGAATAAACAGGAATCTGAACCCATGTCTTCACGGTTGAAATCCAACACTTCCCCACATTTGAGATTTTATATTTCACTACAACAGTTCCCATGAAATCATTTCATTCACTACTGTAATTAATGCTAGTTGTGTAAATCTAACCAATGGGATTTACAAACAGAAATATTTGAAAGCTTCCCCCCCCCCTCATTTATGTTTTATGTGCCTGCAAGATCATTAGTATTTTGAACTACGCAAGGTTTATTCAAGCATCTTGGGATGTGTGTACATCACCACAGGTACAAATGAGGAATGCAAGAATTGTCATGCTGAATCAGACCCACAGCTAATCTAGCATTCCCCCCCCCCCCATGGCTAGCCAAGGAAGCTCACAAGCAGGGCAAGAGAGAGAAAACCTGTTTGTGCCTGGTTGCTGGTATTCAGAACATGTCCCATTCTGAACATGGAGGCTCCTTGCATAGCCACTCTACCTAATCAAGAGGGACATGGGTGGTGCTGTGGTCTAAACCACTGAGCCTCTTGGGCTTGCCGAACAGAATGTTGGCGGGTTGAATCTCCACGATGGGGTGAGCTCCCATTGCTCTGTCCCAACTCCTGCCAACCTGGCAGTTCAAAAGCATGCCAGTGCAAGCAGTGGCGTAGCGTGGGGCGTGCAGGGGGGGCCAGCCGCACCGGGAGCAACATCTGGGGTTAGGGCAAATCCACAGGTTAGGGGGCGCAAATCCACGGGTTAGGGGGCACAAATTACTTGCCTTGCCCCGGGTGCTGACAACCCACGCTACACCACTGAGTGCAAGCAGATAAATAGGTACCGCTGTGGTGGGAAGGTAAACTGTGTTTCCATGCACTCTGGTTTCTGTCATGGTGTTCATTGTGCTAGGAGCAGTTTAGTCATGCTGGCCACATGACCTGGAAAGCTGCCTGCAGACAAACGTCAGCTCCCTTGGCCTGAAAAGTGAGATGAGCGCCGCAACCCCATAGTCACCTTTGACTGGACTTAACCATCCAGGGGTCCTTTACCTTTACCTACCTAAACAAGAACAGTGCACCACCAATGCTAGTGCACCTTGCAAGCCATGTACTTCATAGACCAAGCAAAATTATTCAAGTGGATCGAGGCATTTCTTGCACTATCATTATCGTCAGTAGATTGATCAATAGTATTTGGCAGAATTCATTACCATGTATATATATTTCATGGCACAATATTTACTTCACCCTCCCTTTGTTATTATAATGTTTTAGTACAGCAATAAATTCTATTCACATTTTTTATTGTTGTGAGTCAATGGTGAATTATACCTACTGTGACGGCCACCTCCCAGCCACCCTGGTCTCGTGCTGTCTGAGGGGAGGGTGGTTCCAGGTAACAGAGGGCTGCCATCTGCTTTAAAAAACTGCTCCAGATAAAGCAGTGCTGGTGGGGGTATTTCTACAAGGCTGCCCTTTTTCATTCAACCTCTGCATTACCTTGGGGGTCTCCCTGAAGCCAATCAATGGCTTCTAAAGTGGGGTGTGTGTGTGTGTGTTACTATAAGAAGAGACCACACCAGGTTTATGAAACAGGGACAAATAGACCAAGTGTCCACCCCATTTCCCAGCCCCAAAATACTATAGGAAAATGGGGGGCATTCTGTTTCAGCCCTTATGTGGAGGTGTCCATGGTAGTCTATTTCTGTATATGCACTTTACATTTAATGCACATTTAAAACACCCCATCCCCCAATTTCCTGGAAACTTTACTTTTTAAGGGTGCTCGGAATTGTACAGCTGTGTTAGGTAAACTCCAGTCTGCAAGATTCTTGGGTTGTTTGTGTGCTTTAAATGAACTTTGAATGTATGGTGTATTCACAGCCTGTGTGGCTAGTGATACTATATATAGTTTAGTCACTAGGTGGCACTGGATTTAGTTGTGTCTAGGCAGAGGCAGAAGTATCCAATTACTGTTCTTTTATTGTTTTATTTCCAACATTTGCATAGTGCTTTTCACCACCGAATGGTCACAAAGCAGTTTCCAGTTATGCTCAGAAAAGCAAGCTATCAGTCAACGTAGCACGGTATTTTAAACTCTACAACACAAACAAATTACCGTAGAGTCCACAAATAGTCACAACATTTCAACACAGCAAACAACCCTCTGAAAGAGAAACGATCAAGTTCATGTTTAGCTTTCTGATTGGTATATCCTCTAAGCTTTCCATGATACAATGTCCCTTTCGATCCCTTTTGATGGTGTTTCCTGCTTGGCAGGGGGTTGGACTCGATGGCCCTTGTGGTCTATTCCAACTCTATGATTCTATGATTCTATGATCCCTGGCAGATTGAGTCAGTTTCAGGGTCTTCCATCCAGAGGGTGGGAGCAGGAGGAGCTGCAGATAGACTGAGGGACTGGCTGATGGTGAGGAGGCCAGCCCACAAAAGGAGCCCCCTCCATTGAGTTATGGAGTTCTACGCTCCAAATGTAGCTCCAGAGAGGAAGAAAGGAGGACTAGAGAGTCCTGTACGCCAGAATATACACAATGTGAATTCATTCCCAAGCTGTTGCTTAAAAAGAGAGAGAGGATTTTAGAAGAGTTCTTGGAGGGGGGAGGAGATGGTCTGTGCTGTGCTGTTGTTTCAAAACAGATTTGAGATGGGAAGGCTATAATTACAGAAATGTTAAACATGATGCCCTGTGTTGTCTCCAGGGCACTATTAAATGCTGCTTTTTTTTTCTTTCTTTCTTTCACAGTGAAACCAACTGTCATTGATGTTGACATTTATGTTAATAGCATTGGCCCCGTGTCATCAATAAATATGGTAAGTGTCTTCCAGTCAATGATTTTATTGGCATCGCTGCTCGTGCCATCCGCATCTGATCCCCTTAATTTTTACTAAAACATGAGACGAGGTGAAGTGTTATGGTTGCTGTTGTCGCTGTATTTTCTGATCTGGTTCTGCTTTTCTGACAATTCTTTGTCTCTTTATTGAGGGAGGCCAGGATGGCGCAGGCAGGAGAGAGCTGATGATCAGCAGTATCATGCTGTGATCTGTCTGCCACAGAAAAAACACTCTTGAAAATGATGCATATTCCATTTATCTTTGGGAAATATGCTTGCCCCGACGTTGCAAGCAACGGTGACACAATGCTGACCGCAGAAAACGTGGTGATGTAAACTAACGCTGCACTACTATGCATGTGTCTACTCAGAAGTAAGTCCTGCTACTCTTGGCGGGGTTTGCTACTGGGTAATTGCGCCTAAATAAATTGCAGTCATATGTTTTGCTATTGAAAGACTGACCTGATATCTTTTGGAAGTCTGCATGTCAACATGGTGGACTCACTGCAACCAAGGCGCTGACTGCTGAACTGTCTCCAGGTTTGGGGGAGTCCAGGATATTGTAAGGGAACATCTGCTCCCCCATAAAGAGGCTGTGACACAGATGGAAACTGATGTTTTGTGACTCATCATCCATCAGTGGTAGGTAGTGGCCATTGGAACCGGTACTGAGGAAGGCAAAGGAGTCCAATAGGAGGTGTACCCAAAGCCTACAATAAATTTTGATGCGGGTGACACTATGGTCTAAACCACTGAGCCACTTGGGCTTGCCAATCAGAAGGTCAGCAGTTTGAATCCCCACGATGGGGTGAGCTCCCTTTGCTCTGTCCCAGCTCCTGCCAACCTAGCAGTTTGAAAGCACACCAGTGCAAGTAGGTAAATAGGTAGCACTGCGGTGGGAAGGTAAATGGCATTTCCCTGCATTCTGGTTTCCATCACGGTGTTCCGTTGTGTCAGAAGCAGTTTAGTCATGACCTGGAAAGCTGTCTGTGGACAAAGGCTGGCTCCCTTAGCCTAAAAGCGAGATGAGCACTGCAACCCCATGGTTGCCTTTGACTGGACTTAACCATCCAGGGTCCTTTACCTTACTACTCTCAATGGAGCCAACTAATTCTCATTATCTCTCCATCTTCCTCACTGCTGAGTGTCCAAAAGGCAATGTGATAGGAGGAAGGAGTTTGTCGCTAGCATTGCCTCCTGGACAAGTTGTAAGAAGCAGGCTGGGGGCAGGGGGTTGGCTGGGGGCAGATTGAGGTTGGTGAGGCAGTGCCTCATTAACCTTTGAAGACTAGCCTTCATTGCTCATCATACTGCAGTCACGATGCTGACTAGAAGGACGGGGACCATTTTTTCATGGCTTTCTAATTCCCGACTCCTAAAGATTTTTCACGCTCGGCCCCCTCTTGGACTTTTGGAGGTTTCTCAATCCTTTTTATTCTTCTGCTGCTGTAACTTTGTGAGACTGTAGTTCGTTTATGAGCGCTTTCGTTGTTTTGAATTTAAGTGCATTGTAGATTGCTTTAATGTAAAGTGTGCTACCTTGTTGTGAGTCTTTCAGAAATTCACAAATAAGTGCACTAACAATGCTATCCTCTATGCACTTAACCTGGGAGGAAGACAAATTGAAATTGGTGGGGCTCACTTCTAAGTAGACATGCACAGGTTCACACTTTAACAATAATGTTTGGGTTTCTTTAAGGCACTTTTTAAATGCTTAACTCTTATCGGCAAGGCAAAAATACATTTGTACTTAAAACCACATTTGTTCCCATCCAGTGAACTTGGCAGTGGCATTTTATAACACAATGAATATCTCTCTGAGCTATCTGTCGAGTGCATATGCACAGTTAACTAACACTTAATGGTTTGTGGTGCACAGGCAAAGCTTTAGTTGCAGGAGGCTATGCAATAAATTATGTGAATGAATCTGCTGGTCTACAGTGTACATGATTTAATTCTGTTTTTAGCAGTGATTCTGGCCATAAAGGACATTTGAAGCTGAACTCAGAAGAAATTAGGGATGTAGTCTTGTACATACTTATTTGGGAGTAATTATCACTGGGAGTAAATCCCAGTCACAGTGGGGGTTACTTTGGGGTAGGGTTGTGCTAGTCATTCTGCTTCCTTATTTTTATTAAGATACAGAATATCATGATGGTACAACAAATCAGTTTAGGCTAAATTACACTTTCTTACAGTTAGTTCTTCTTCCATGTAACAATGCTTTTTGCTGTGATGTTCAGCTCTGTTGGAATGTTTGGCTTAATCTTACTCACAGCGGAAAGCTTTTAATGCCAATAATTATATTGGGAAACAGCAGCTACCAAATTCTAAATAATGACCCTGATCCAGAGAGAAATGTTGATACTTAAATGCAATTGAAATTAATGAAATCGTACTTGCTACTGGCTTGTTCTGTTGATTTCTGTAGGACTTCAAGTAATTTTCTTTGAATCAAGGTTAATTAAAATCTGTTTTCTTTGCCTATTGAAGGGTTGGGGTTTCCTCCCAAAGAATTTGGTGTCTGTGTGTGAGAGAGAGGGGTGCTTTGTTTATCAAGGTGGCATCTGTGTGTGTCCATTAGGGGAGGGAAAATAGGGGGGGGGGGATAAAGGCTAATCAATTCAAACACTCATATGTTGCCAGAATTCAATGAGTGTTGAATTTGGGTCGCTACAAAACCAGGAGTTCTTTCCTTAATTTCGCACTAGCTGGGGTAAACACAGGCTAACATAATTTCACATCGCCTGTGCTTGTGTACAGGTGGGAATGCACAAGTGACTGTAAGTTAGAAGCATTTTAGTAGAGCAGTACCACTGGATTCCTCACCCTGCAATTTTGATTATGATCCTTGCTGTATCAGAATATTATGGTCAGTATGCTATAGCTGAACAGAGTATTAGATCAGGGAGGTCAAGAGAGGAGTCTTGTTGTTTGGCAAACCAAGACATCCATATACACTGCCCTGGCTTGAGCCCAAGGAGGTCACTTCAGTGCTGCTAACATAGTGTTTGACTTCACCCCTGGAGGCACACTCCATTGTATCTCAAGACAGATGGATGCCAACAAATATGAGATACTTGCCATGTAGACCACCCTGAACAACTTGGTGGAGGAATAGGGTAAACCAGGGATGTATACATTTATATAGTTGTAGCTGCTCCAATTTTATTTTTATTTTGCTTTGAAATTGGTTGGTTGGTTATTGCAGTTGTTGGGGATTCTGCTGGGCAAAAATCAAGGTACAAATATGAGAAAGAAATGAGTTTCACCCTCTGGACATAGATGGTTACTCTGCAAAGTCCATAATATTGTTGCAATTTCTGAAATCAGGCTCTGCCTATCCTGGCATCTAATTTGAACTCAGGATAAATTTAAAGTCCATCTGTTGTTGTTGTTTAGTCATTTAGTCGTGTCCAACTCTTTGTGACCCCATGGACCAGAGCACGCCAGGCACTTCTGTCTTCCACTGCCTCCCGCAGTTTAGTTAAACTCATGCTGGTAGCTTCAACAACACTATCCAACCATCTTGTCCTCTGTCGTCCCCTTCTCCTTGTGCCCTCCATCTTCCCCAAAATCAGGGTCTTTTCCAGGGAGTCTTCTCTTCTCATGAGGCAGCCAAAGTATTGGAGCCTCAGCTTCACGATCTGTCCTTCTAGTGAGCACTCAGGGCTGATTTCCTTAAGAATGGATAGGTTGAATCTTCTTGCAGTCCATGGGACTCTCAAGAGTCTCCTCCAGCACCATAATTCAAAAGCATCAATTCTTTGGCGCTCAGCCTTCTTTATGGTCCAGCTCTCCATCTACTCTCCATCTACTACCATGTAAACGTGGCATATCAGTGATCTGCATGACTCCACCCAGATTTGGTTGCACAAGACATGCACACATAAATACATTTCGTATGCCTGTCTCTGCTCTGACTTGGCACACCACATTTTGTCTCATTTGTTCGAAAGAGGACAAATGCTTAATATGCATTTATTAAGCAACATGAATCAGAAGAGTTCATGCTGTATGCAGGTTGCACAAGCCACCCCCGTTGATTTGTTGTTACGGGAGAGAAAGATAATTAGCTATTTGTCAACTCTAAGGCTGAAGCAGATGGTTCCCTTGCTGGGCAAACTTTGCTTTTACCTGAAGAAAAATGAATCAAATACATTACTTTGACTGAAGATGTCAGTTGCCCCAATACTTTCTGCACACTCCATCTTTTGTTTGTTTGTTTCAGTCGTTCATCAGGAAATGCACATTCCATATTTTCTTACCAAGATTAATCTTTTCGCTGGAAGCTCGAGGTCTTAAGTTTTATCTGCATCTTCAGGAGACCAAGTGATGGGTGATTTGCCCTGCAGTTTGGAATGGCTCCAAGGAATCATGTTAAACAGCGGTCCAAAAAAAATTTAAATGATCAGTCAGCCAATCACTTTATTTGCATGCTACCTTTCCAAGGTTAAAACCATGCTCAAAGTGGCTGAGAACATATGAAAAATCTCATAACTACAAACATATCATAACAACAAACAAAACATCAAAAGGTACGTACTGAATCGAACAATTTATACACCAATCATAAGATACAAAATGAAGATACAAAAAAGTAACAGCAACAACAGCAACAACCAACCCAACAAAAACTCCTAATAATACCTCAGCCTATTGAACTGTTGTCCAGCTGACATGTCTCTCTCATGTTCCATGCTTGGATTCATAGGAGTACTGAACACTTCAGTCAGTGTGGTGTAGTGGTTAAGAGCGGTGGACTCATAATCTGGTGAACCGGGTTTATGTCTCCGCTCCTCCACATGCAGCTGCTGGGTGATCTTGGGCCAGTCACACTTCTCTGAAGTCTCTCAGCCCCACTCACCTCACAGAGTGTTTGTTGTGGGGGAGGAAGGGAAAGGAGAATGTTAGCCGCTTTGAGACTCCTTCGGGTAGTGATAAAGTGGGATATCAAATCCAAACTCCTCCTCCTCCTCCTCTTCTATGTAGGAAATCCTACCTTCTAATAAAACATGCAGCCCAGTAGTTGTCTTTATAAAAAACTGTTTGTCACTCGGTTATGACCAATTCAAATGGTTAAATGTTCTGCCTATTGCAAATTCTACCTTACAGTAAAGTAGCTTTTGTATGGAATGCAGGCAATATCCAATAAGTCTTGCTCAGAGTGAACCCATAGACCTAAGTTAGACTGATGTTGGGTACCACTCTGTATATTTTAGCTTTTGTATGTTTTGATACTAGTACCAAAGTTATCTATGTATCATCTATCATCTATCTATCTATCATCTATCTATCTATCTATCTATCTATCTATCTATCTATCATCTATCATCTATCTATCATCTATCTATCATCTATCTATCTATCATCTATCTATCTATCTATCTATCTATCTATCTATCTACAGTATCATCTATCTATATCTATCGTCTATCTATCTATATCTATCTATCTATCTATCTATCTATCTATCTATCTATCTATCTATCATCTATCTATCTATCTATCTATCATCTATCTATCTATCATCTATCTATCTATCTATCTATCTATCTATCTATCTATCTATCTATCTATCATCTATCTATCTATCTACAGTATCATCTATCTATATCTATCTATCTATCTATCTATCTATCTATCTATCTATCTATCTATATCTATCTATCTATCTATCTATCTATCATCTATCTATTTATCTATCATCATCTGTCTATCTCATCATCATCATCTATCTATTAATAATATTATTATTTATACCCTGCCCATCTGGGCGGCTTCCAACACATATAAAAGCATAATAAAATGTCAAACATTAAAACACTGAATATATTACAAACATTTAATATGAAAGGGTCAGGGGGGAAATAGAAATGCTGCCTCAGATAACAAAAGGTTCAAAGTAGAAAGGCTTTCCATGGGTACTAAGGAAAGAGGTGAGAAGTGACCATACAAAACAGGAAGTGTTTGAAATGTAGATTTCCCAAACAGTCTGACACCTCTGTAATGGGGGGGGGGGGAATCACATTTGTGTCCACAGAAAAGTTAGCTGTCTGACTGAGAACTATTACATGTCACTTAATGCAGAAAGTCAAATTTGGACTTTATATTGCAGTATCAGTGTCACTTTTAGTGTTGGCTCTTTATAGGAGAGGGGAATGAACAGAACACCACAACTTGCCATTATTTATTTATTTATTTATTTAACAAAATATATACATTTCTTGAATTATTATTTTTAAATCAGAGCAGTATACAAAAGAATAACCAGTAAAATTAAAACCTCACAACCATACTTTAAAAC
This sequence comes from Podarcis muralis, assembly GCF_964188315.1. Classification (NCBI taxonomy): domain Eukaryota; kingdom Metazoa; phylum Chordata; class Lepidosauria; order Squamata; family Lacertidae; genus Podarcis; species Podarcis muralis. The sequence continues at coordinate 73,746,119 of NC_135658.1, read as the reverse complement.
ACAGAGAAGTTAAACTACTAAAACAGATTAGAAACATCTCAAATTTATAAGCATCTGGGTAGGCTTGTATAAAAATGAATTTTTCAGCAGGTGCCAAAAATTCAGTATTTATTGAATGTGAGAGCTATGGCAGGTGTTTGACACTTTTAGTACACGCAGGGTTGCATCCAATACGATTATATTTAGAGCAGACCCATTGAAATCAGTGCACTAAAATTAGAAATGCCAAATGACTTCAGTGGCTCTACTCTGAGTAGGAGTAGCATTAGATACCATCCCAAATCTTTTATTATGAATCTAGTCCAAGCGCCATCTCTGAAAAGTGAGCTGTGAGGAAAGTGGCCCTCAGACTTCTCTGTATGAACATCAGGCACATTCTTGACAAAATGCCATCAGGTGCTCTGTCTTGGGAGAACTGTGATTCATGCCTATCGCGGGAATTTATTCACCTTTTCCTGTTGTTTAAGATCATTTCTATGTCTGTGACAAGAATGGAGATTAGGAGATCTCTGCTGACAGAGACACCTTGCCCAAGACTATTTGCTTTGGTTCTATAGAAGCCCTGCCACTTCACTCCCGTGACATTTCAGAACTTCATTTCCAAATCCAACATTTCACACACATTCATTTAATCAGGGACTATAGGTTATTTTCCAGGCTAGCATTTCATTTTTTTTTTTAAATATTTTTTATTGCTTTGTTTTCCAGGGTCAAAGTACAACATTAATACATCGTCAATAACACAACAAAAGCTTTTTTTTTACAAAGTAAAGAAACAAGAAAAAAAAGATTCACTTTTTCAAATCCTTTTTCAACATCAACTGGACTTCCCCACATCCTCCATCCCTGCATTCTTTACAATAAAAATCAACAGCAAATTAAAACCTTGTTTCATATGTATTTGTATTTTCATCTAATTATTTACTCTAAAAGTTAAACTTTTCTCAAACATAACTTAGTTTCAATCATTTCCGAATCTCAATACTGAAGCATGTTTTTCTCAAAACTTAGCAAATTCTCAACATTCATATAGCTTAAAATGTTTTTGTAAATAGTCCTTAAATTTTTTCCAGTCCTCTTCCACTGCCTCTTCTCCCTGGTCTCGGATTCTGCCGGTCATTTCAGCCAATTCCATGTAGTCCATCAGTTGCGTGTGCCATTCTTCCAGTGTGGGTAACTCCTGTGCCTTCCAGTATTTGGCTATAAGAATTCTTGCTGCTGTAGTTGCATATAAAAAGAAAGTTCTATCTTTCTTTAGCACTCTCTGGCCCACAATGCCCAGGAGGAAGGCTTCTGGTTTCTTATGAAAGGTATACTTAAATACCTTTTTCAACTCGTTATAAATCATTTCCCAAAAAGCCTTCACCCTCGGGCATGTCCACCAGAGGTGAAAGAATGTTCCTTCAGCCTCCTTACATTTCCAACATTTATTATCAGACAAATGATATATCTTTGCAAGTTTGACTGGGGTCATGTACCACCTGTACATCATTTTCATAATATTTTCTTTTAAGGCACTACATGCCGTAAATTTCATACCGGTGGTCCATAACCTTTCCCAGTCTTCAAACATAATGTTGTATCCAATATCTTGTGCTCATTTTATCATGGCTGATTTAACTGTCTCATCTTGAGTATTCCATTTAAGCAACAAGTTATACATTCTTGAAAGCACTTTCGTCTTAGGTTCAAGTAGTTCTGACTCTAATTTTGATTTTTCCACCTGGAAACCAATTTTTTTGTCCTTTTTAAAGATCTCTAAAATTTGGGCGTAATGAAACCAGTCTCGCACCTTTCCTTTCAATTTTTCAAAGCTCTGCAACCTCCAAGTGTCCCCTACTTTTTCTATTATTTCACAGTATTTTGCCCAGCCACCCCCCATATTAAGTATTTTTGTGGCCTTAGCCTCCATTGGTGACAGCCACCTCGGAGTCTTGTTTTCAAGTAAGTCCTTGTATTTAGTCCAGACAGTAAACAAAGATTTCCTGACAATATGGTTTTTAAATAACTTATGAGACTTTACCTTGTCGTACCACAAATATGCATGCCTCCAGGCTAGCATTTCAAAGTAAGGCAGTAGAGGTAAACCCATCCAATCCACTTAAGTAAGGAAGCCTGAAAGCAGGAAGTTTGGGTCATCTCACTAGCTGTTAAGTCCGCTCCACTTCCCAGTGGGGAGGAGTTGCGGTGGACCTCATGGCCACCTACTCCCCACCGGGGTCAGGGGACTTTGTCCCCCGTTGCCTCGGGGATCCCAGCCACGTCAGAGCCTGGCCAGCCAATCTGCTGGCCAGGTGTGTGTGGCCGGGGCCGTTTAAACTGAGGAGCAAGCCAGAGGACTTCCTCTTTGGCTCGCTTCCTCAATTACCCGCCCTCCCTCCCTCCCTCCCTATTTTGCAGGTTAGGCAATGGCCTTGCTATGGACTTCGATTGGTCGCCTTGGTTGTCCGAGGGGCCTGGTAGGAATTTTTCCACTTGGCAAATTGGCACTGGCCACTTGGTTTTCGCCTACCTCGTAGCAATCGTCACAACTTTGTTAGGGTTGCGGTTAGGCATTGTTTGACCTTGTGTGAGGGAGGGGAGGTGTGGCCATCACCTGCCCCTCCATGCTTAAGGGTATTCTGTTAAAGGAGTCTGGGGGTGTTGATCTAGTCTGAAGCCCTGCTGGGGGCTAAGGCCTTGACATGACCCCAATGGGAACACCAGGGGGAGCTTGAGTTGGTTTGCATCGACAAGGCTCCCCCTACCGGTGGCTTACCCTTACTGGACTTCCTGTACAATGGGTAGGAGTCAGATATAGTCAGGTCCAATCAATGCCTAAGCCAATACAGCTCACATTCTGTAATTCAATAAAGTTGGGGCCAAAATTTCCCCAATAACATAAACCTAATATCTGTGTCCTTGTGTGAGTTATTTCCAATGAGGGGGTGGCTGCGGGGTATCGACATGGAACAGATACATTAAGGTCCCTTTATGACATTCAGGGGGACGCGGGTGGCGCTGTGGGTAAAACCTCAGCGCCTAGGACTTGCCGATCACATGGTCGGTGGTTCGAATCCCCGCGGCGGGGTGAGCTCCTGTCGTTCGGTCCCAGCGCCTGCCAACCTAGCAGTTCGAAAGCACCTCTGGGTGCAAGTAGATAAATAGGGACCGCTTACCAGCGGGAAGGTAAATGGCGTTCCGTGGCCACGTGACCCGGAAGTGTCTGCGGACAGCGCTGGCTCCCGGCCTATAGAGTGAGATGAGCGCACAACCCTAGAGTCTGGCAAGACTGGCCCGTACGGGCAGGGGTACCTTTACCTTTACCTTTACCTTTATGACATTCAGGAGAAGCCACAAAAGAAGCTTAACAACGTGTGCCTGGTTTCCAAGTCCCAGTCAGACAGGTGTGCATTCTCCCCTGCTGAGTCTCTCCATTGCTCTCTCTCTTACCACATCATCTTTAGATTAAAGTTGAGGGGAAAACAGTAATAAAGAAAGCGTTTTTATAGTATGGACTAGAGGTGGTCAACATGGTGACTCCAAATGTTCATGGATTACAACTCTCATCAACCCCAGTGAGCGTGGCCAATAATCAAGAGGTGATGGGAACTGTAATACAGCAATATCTGAGGTGTGATGGAGGCGGGGACCTCATTAGATACCAGTGTTGTAGACACTGTAATTGCGTGCTGAGGTCCCCAAGACACCCTTCCCAATAACTCACACATCACACATTATTTTTGTTTAAGGTTTTTGGCATAATTTTGGCCACAACTTTATTATCATACAAAATGTGAGTGGTTGCTTAGGCATTGGTTATGACTAGCTGTCCCCCCCGCCTTGGGGGACAGCGCTGACTCCCGTGAGTCAGCGTGTGGAGGAACAAGACCAGGGACAGCTGGGACTGCGACACAGACCCTCAGCTATTTCCTGCTTGCTCCTTGGGAACTTACACGGCCCGCACCCTGCTCCAAGGGTTTGGACGAAGGGATGGTAAGCCCCAGAATTCCTTTAACGGAATTCCCAGCAGCAGCAGCATTGGAGGGGTAGGCACAGCCAATCCATACCCCTCCACCAACCAATTTAACCAATGCCTAACCGCCAACCTTACAAGTTGTGACGATTTGCTACGTAGTAGGCAAAACCCAATTGGCACACACTAATCAGCCAAAAGGAAAAATTCCTACTAGGCCCCCGCACCAATGCGGACGACCCCATGACAGGCAATAGCAAGGTCAGAGCGAAGCCCAATCAAGGGAGGGCGGGCGGGAGATCCGGTGTCCACAGCGAAAGAGAAAGGAACAAGCTGTGGCCCTAGCTTAAATAATCTCTGATCCCACCCCTAAAATTGGCAACATCAATTTTACCCCAGCAACTCCATCCACCAATCTAGTTCGAGCCCTTGAGCCTAACTTGCCTGACAACCCAGAGGGTGTCTTGCTCGGCCCCATCCGCAACCCGTGCTCTCCTTTAGTGAGAACACGCTTTGCGTGCTGAGGTCCCCAAGACACCCTTCCCAATAACTCACACATCACACATTATTTTTGTTTAAGGTTTTTGGCATAATTTTGGCCACAACTTTATTATCATACAAAATGTGAGTGGTTGCTTAGGCATTGGTTATGACTAGCTGTCCCCCCCGCCTTGGGGGACAGCGCTGACTCCCGTGAGTCAGCGTGTGGAGGAACAAGACCAGGGACAGCTGGGACTGCGACACAGACCCTCAGCTATTTCCTGCTTGCTCCTTGGGAACTTACACGGCCCGCACCCTGCTCCAAGGGTTTGGACGAAGGGATGGTAAGCCCCAGAATTCCTTTAACGGAATTCCCAGCAGCAGCAGCATTGGAGGGGTAGGCACAGCCAATCCATACCCCTCCACCAACCAATTTAACCAATGCCTAACCGCCACAGAGCCTTAGCTCACCGCCAAACCACTCACAAATGCAACCCTTCCTTCAATCCCCAAGCAACCATAGCCAACCAGGTGTCGTTCCCTATAGGGGAAAGATTCACCCTACAGCTGGCAGCAGCCTTGAAGGTAATCACAGGGTGCAAAATCACGGAACCACCTGAAGCAAGGACCTATTATACTTTATTATTATTATTTTATTTTATTTATTCTGTATTTTATTTTATTTTCCACTTCCTTATTAACATGCTTTCCGGCCTCTTTGGTGGTAGTTTGTCTAGGCATTGGTTCCCGACTAGCTGCACCTGACCTCAGCAGGGCAGCACTGACGACTGGCCCCCACCATATCGTCAGTACCAGCAACATTGTGGGGGAGCAATGAATCCCAAAGCAACCGCATCCAGCCAGGTGTCGTACCCCATAGGGGAAAGATGCACCCCCCATCTGCCCCAAAGAGGGGAACAGTCTTGAAGAAAATAGCAGGGTGTAATATCACAGAACCACCTAAAGCAAGGACCTATTTTATTTTATTTGTTAGTTTATTTTATTTTATTTGATTTACTTTATTTTATTTATTTTATTTTCCACCGCCATATTAACATGCTTTCTGGCCTGCTCGGTGGTAGTTTGTCTAGGCATTGGTTCCCGACTAGCTGCACCTGACCTCAGCAGGGCAGCACTGACGACTGGGCCCCACCATATCGTCAGTACAAGTAAACAGCGTGGGGGAGCAATGAACCAGGATCAGACTCAAGCTCACCCCAAATGCTCCTAGGGACTCTTGCGTGGCCCTACCCCTCGAAAGGGGTTGACAAAAGCATGGCAAATCCTTGGTTTCCTTCAATGGAATATCTTTGCGCATTGGAGGGGACAGGTGCTCCAACCCCCCCTCCAGACCACCATGAACCAATGCCTTAAATTATTTTGAGTCCAGGGAGAGTTGCCATCAACTCAAACCAAGCACTCCTGCATGCAGGAATGCAAACTTATGCTGGAGGAAGACGGCAGATCATTCTCGCCTAGCTGTACCACCAGCACTGCGGGAGGACCTGCATAGGTCACACTCGACCGCACCAAAGGAAGGATCTCCTCCCAAAGCATTCCATCTGGACATCCAGTATATGTTCACATGGGCAGGAAGACTGAGATGGCGCCCCAGTCCAGACTTGTCAGCACGCTTGCCAGCCCAGTGTACAATGCTGTGGCCCAAATGTGCACCGCTGCTCCTATGAGAAAAGGAAATAACAGACAAGCATCAGCACAGACATCATTGTGACACTTCCTGATATAACCCTTGTCAGCGTCAGACTTCCAATGAACCGTATTCACAATCCTGTCTACTGACAGGCCCCCAGTGTGCAGCCATTGCAGCAGCCCTATTCGGAAGGAATGAGGCGTGTTCAGTGGTAGGCAAGCTGCAGGCCGTAATAACTGGTGCACGACGTAAGCACATTAATGCCTGGCTAACAGGAACCCATTTTCATGCACTAGGAGCAGGCCAGCCCCCAGGGGAATGAAGAGCCAAATATTTCTGGTATCCATAACCAGGCAAAGGCCCTCCTCAGCTGTGAGGGGAAGCCTGATGGTGGCACTCCTGCCCACTAGGTCTGTTTTAGAGTTCCCAACTCTAATGACAAGCTCCAAGCAGATAAGGAAAAGAGTCGAGAACTGCCAGCTTAAGGCTAAGAAATCCATCCAGGCCTTCCCATAAGAGCTAAAGCAGAAGGGGAAATGGAAGCTGCTGCTCTCTGTAATTACTAATTTTTGACAAAATGCCACAGGTGGTCTGGAAAAGTCTGGCAATAGCTGAGTGTCTGGAGCCCAGGATCTGAAGCGCTCCATCTGAAACTGGGATAGAGTGTCAGTGACATCATTAGAGGATCCCGTAATCAGGAGAGCAGAAAGCTCAATATTAAACCTTAAGCGGTGCAGCTCAAAAGCGTGAGCGGAGGGGCGGAGACTCTGCTGGAGCGTGAAGACTGTTTAGCCAAGACGCTCACAACTACCTGGTTATCAGACCAAAAGCAGATCCGATGGTCACTGAACTCCTCGGGCCACATGTGAACTGTTACTACAAGGGGAAAACTCAAAGTTAGGTCACATGATTGCCTCACCATACCGGGCTTGAGGCCATGGCTTTGCACACCAGCAGCCCCTGAAATAAAAAACCAAAGGGCAAAGATCCAGCAGCATCAGCATGAACCTGAAAAATCCCTGTGCAAGTATCCTGCCATGGCCAACTACTATTGCATACATTTAGGAATTGCAACCATTGCATGAGATCCCATTGCATGAGAAAGGTAAGGGGACCTCAACATTTAGGAATTGCAACCATTGCATGAGATCCCATTGCATGAGAAAGGTAAGGGGACCTCAACATTTAGGAATTGCAACCATTGCATGAGAAAGGTAAGGGGACCTCAGGCCGCAGGCAGCCTGGCCTAGTGGGAAGGGAAGGGGCGGCCTGGGGTAACCACTCTGCATGCAAGATTAATTAAGTGACCCAGCAAGATCGGATCTGATGAAGCATCACTTGCTACAGAGGAAGTATTACAAAATAACTTCCTTTTTTTTTTTTTAATATAATTTTTATTGGATTTTCAAATTTTAATACATAGCAAAAAAGAAAGAAGAAAGAAAGGAAAAAAAGAAAGAAAGAAGAGAAGAAAAAGAAAAAAAGAAAGGAAAAAAAAGAGAGAGAAATAATCACAAATAGATTCTTTCATAACCCTCTTTCATTGACTTCCCCCCACCCCCGCCCATGCATCCCAATTTTCACACTTAATTCAGCAAGTTCTTGTTTCATTCCTTAAACCTCTTCTTATTATATTTAAACTTAATTCCCTTTATTAGGCCCAACTTATTTATCCCATTTTCTTATATTCCTTAAATTCTTTTTCTAAGATCGATCGAGGTTCTTTTACCATAAATTTCCCCATTTTCATGTTAAAATATAAGTCAAAATTATAAAACTCGAAAGTCATAAACTAGTTTTAAAACTTTCTATTTTCCCCCTCCCTCCTTGTCCGGATATCTGTCCCTTCCTAGATATCTGCCCTCTTATAAGACTCCTAGCCCGGATTCCTCACATCTGAGGCCTCTAACACCATTTGAGTCTCTCTCTGCCTGTTTTGTTGATAATCCTTCTTATTGATCTTCCAGTCTCGAGGGATGTCCAATACAGTCTCTTCACCTTCTCTCCAGTCAAACCTAGTTGGAAGGACTTGCTGCAGGGGTTCTGCCGAATATTCCCTTAAATCACGTTCACCAATGCCAGAAAAGAGGAGGAAGTCCCAGTTATATTTCTTCATTATTTCAGCTTCCCATCTGTAGTGTCCAAAATCTTCCTCCTTTACTTTTCTCTTTTCAAAATCCATAATCCAATAAACTTCTCTGTCCCCTTGCTGCATGAAGTCCTGTTCCTGTACTTTTTGCCCTCCAGACTCCTTGTCCTCCAACTTCAAAGAAACTTTTTCCAGTTCAGCTGCAGAATCTTTCAAGGTCAAATCCTCAGTTCCGTCAGTAGAGTTGCTTGTTTTTGAAATCAAAACCGTGAGCTGTTTGTCCATAACTATCTCTTGCTCTTGTAGAATTCCCACGAGAAAAAGGGCTCTTTCTATTTCCGCTTGTAATTTTCCTTCTGCAGCCATTGTAATGTCTCTGTTCTCCCCTAGGGGGATTGCCATTTTTTTTTTCCCTTTACCAACAGTCTATTACTTTGTTATTACTTGTTGTTACTTATTTTCCAGCCACTTCTGGTTAAATGTAACACCTTTGGATCAGAGAGATATAAAGATACAGTTCTTGTCTTGATTCCGCTGTTTGACAGCTCAGATGACAGCTGTCAAACTCCCTTTCTTTCAGGCTAGGCTAATGCGGAACACTCCCGGATCCCGGGTGGGGGTTCCCAAAAATTTTCCCAAATACACCTCTTACCCCAGCACAACTTAAAAAGACAAAAAAAAAAGAAAAAAAAGCTTATTTTCACAAATTGATGGAATCTTCTATCAGTCCCAAAAGACAACGATCTTAGGCTTTCGCTCCTTGCTTCCGATCGTGCATGCAAGGGGGGGGGGTGCGGACTTCCTTTTGACACAGCCCCCCCGTTCGCCAAATTAAAAAAGTTGATTTCTTTTAAAATCCAAATTTCGTTTTACTCACGAGGGTGTTTGTTTCAGTCCGAATGTCAGGAAGAAAGTTGACGCTCTCCGGCAATGGCTTGCGGCTTCGCTCCACCGAGGTAGCGATCGACTCTCAGCACCACTCCACTCCTCAGACCTTCTCCGCAGCCTTTAAAAAGGCTCTTCGACTGTCAAGGAGGGCGCTTAAGGTGCCCACCGAGTCACCAGGTCCACAGGTATCCGCACCTGTGGTTTCTAAGGGCCCCCGCGTCGCCGGCGCGGCAAGACCCGTCCTCGATGGAGCCGATTCCCTCCGGAGCTCGGAGGGAATCCGCCATTAAACCGATCGCGTCAACCCGGAAGTCTCAATTACAAAATAACTTCCTTCAAGGCAGACAGCTTCTCCATAGGCAAGTGGTATATTTTAGCAACGATATCCAACTGGATCCCTAAATAAAATGGGAATATGGGCAAAAGGTCTTGAGGTATTGCTTGCCAGCTTCCAGCCCCCGCTTGGGCAGGGGGCATCTTGTGCTGCCATCATAATACGTAAATTTACAGGGCCGACGCTGGCCAGAACCCCTAAAAATGTCCCGACAAAACTGTCGCCGAGCCAGCTTCCTTTTAAGACACACACTGTGCAATGCAAAAACACACTCCGTGCAGTGCTCACACAATCCATGCAATGCAACTATACTCCGTGCGATGCAACTACACACTCCGTTCAATGCAACTACACACTCAGTGCAATGCAAAAATGCACTCCGTGCAATGCAAAAACGCACTCCATGCAATGCAACTACACACTCTGTGCAATGCAACTACACACTCCATGCAATGCAACTACACACTCTGTGCAATGCAACTACACACTCCATGCAATGCAACTACACACTCAGTGCAATGCAAAAATGCACTCCATACAATGCAACTACCCTTCATGCAATGCAACTACACACTCCGTGCAATGCAAAAATGCACTCCGTGCAATGCAAAAACGCACTCCATACAATGCAACTACCCTTCATGCAATGCAACTACACACTCCGTTCAATGCAGCTGCACACTCCGTGCAATGTAAAAAACGCACTCCGTGCAATGCAACTACCCTTCATGCAATGCAACTACACACTCCGTTCAATGCAGCTGCACACTCCGTGCAATGTAAAAAACGCACTCCGTGCAATGCAACTACCCTTCATGCAATGCAACTACACACTCCGTGCAATGCAACTACACACTCCGTGCACTGCCCTCTCTGTGCAATGCAAAAAAGAAAAAAAAAGAAAACAACAACAACAACACACACTCTGTGCAATGCCACTACACCCTCCGTGCAATGCACACACTCTCTGTGCAATGCACACACACCCTCTGTGCAATGCACACACACCCTCTGTGCAATGCACACAACCTCTGTGCAATGCAAATGCAAATCTCTCACGCAATGCAATGCAAATGCAGCCCGTGCATCGCTGTGCCCTGCAACGCACAGAGCAAACTGCAGTGCGGGCACACAAAGATGCTTTCTCCCGCTTGCATATTGCAAACGTGGCGCCTGTTACATCCCTCGCAGTGAGGGAACCACTAAAAGGCCCTCGACACTGGACCTAAGTGTCCAGGTAGAGCAATGGGGGAGCATGCAGCTGTCCCATATAGGGACCAATCCTACAACCTAGGCATTACCGGCACTATGCGCTGACCAGCTGAGCTATCCAGGATGATCCCTAAAGACCCAGGACAGCCTCACCCTGACCCCTGTAGAGGTCCAAGGTGATGTCTGAATCATGATCCCTGCTCCTCTTTGCCCTCCTCCTGGATTGCAGCCTTCAAAGATGCTTCCTTCAGGAAGAAGGCACCTGGGGTGTCCGCAAGTCATCCCCTGCAGGAGAGGCAAGCTCTTGAGGCATTTGCAAAAGCCCAGTCCTAGTCCGCAAAACTAAACAATGTAAGGAACCGGTGAAACCAATGCTTCATGGACCACATGGGGACACTATTCAGGCCGGAAACGCTTCCAGGCCATCGAATTCTAGGGCAAAGCCCTAGGATCACCTGCTAGGCCAGGCGTAAATGTTTCCAGTGAAATAGCAGAGTTGAGACAGCCCACAGCTTGTCCAGGTACCCCTGCTTGCCCTTTTAGAGGGAAGCATCCCTTCAAGAAACCCAAAGTTCTTTTATCACAAATAGGCCGAACTACCCAGCAACAGAATAGCCCAAAAGGAGCAGTTTGTTTTGTTTTGTTATAACAATGGCTAAGAGGGGGATATGAACCCTGTCTCCCAGGTCCTAGTCCTACACTTTTGCCACTAAACCACAATGGCTCGTCTCTAAAATGGCAGTCGCCACTATCAGGGCAAAACAAACTTAAAGAAAATAAACTTGTTCAGAAACAGCATAGTTCAAGAGCATATACAGAGTGCTCATAGTCATTGGAGGCACAGAGAGCCTCTGCCGCCCTCTGTCTGCCTCAGATATACATTAGCAGCAACTGAGCCTGCAAGCAGGTACATTCTTATAGAGAGGTCAGAGACTTAACAATTAACTGCTACCTGTAGCAGACTTAGGCTTGGAAGTTATGTGCAGGCCGAATAGGCCTCCATGCCTCTGCTCTTGAGAATCTTAGTCTCATAGCAATATTAAAGGAACTCAAAATAGTGCTCCCGCCCAAGGCTAGATTAAAATTTGGCCATCAGTGCTGCACGCACTCAAATAAAGCCAACCTTCGGGGGGTGCTATAAACGAAAGTGATTCCAGCTAAGCTGGAACAGCCCTGACTAGCCCCACAATTTACAACAGGAGAAATGGGGGAAACCTTTTTGTGAAAGAAAGGCAAGCCACAGATACAGGGAGAATCTTCCCACAGGGCAGGGTAAGGGGTGGGGTGGGAAATCGAACAGGAAAAAGGGGAATTAAATTATTTAAGGGACTAAAGAGGATTAAAAGAAGGGGAAAATTTAAAAAAAAAAAAAAAAAAGTAACCAGACAATGAGAAGTTTGCATCACTGTCCTCCAGACAGTCCAAGTGCTCCATGTGATCCGGTGTCCACAGCGAAAGAGAAAGGAACAAGCTGTGGCCCTAGCTTAAATAATCTCTGATCCCACCCCTAAAATTGGCAACATCAATTTTACCCCAGCAACTCCATCCACCAATCTAGTTCGAGCCCTTGAGCCTAACTTGCCTGACAACCCAGAGGGTGTCTTGCTCGGCCCCATCCGCAACCCGTGCTCTCCTTTAGTGAGAACACGCTTTGCAGAAGTGATGTATTTTCTCCCACCAGACCCTTTATCTTCATAGTTTCTAAAGAGGAATGCCATTTTTAAGTGGAAAGCCTCTATCCTAACTTCCATCCATTGACAATGGTAACATGAATAAGTCTGGCTAATCCAAAACGTATCTTTTAAAAATAAATAAATACATAAATACATAAATAAAACCTCCTACAGCTTGGTTCTATATGCCTGTGATCTATTCCAATTACAATCAGTTCCTCAAAATCAAATTTGAAAAACAACAACACACCATTGATTCAAGGCTGTGTACACACTCCTGTTTTCTCTGTATCCAGTGCATCCTCCCTTCTAGTTTGGAAGACGGTTATATATGTGACATTATCCACAATCCATATCTACGTATCCTGTAACTATCCTGTCCTTTATTTTTATTGAATTCACAAAATTTCTACACTGCTCAACTGTAAATGAAAAATAAAAAACAACTCAAACTCAAAGCAGGGGGTGGGGACTATAAAACTATTGGTTAAAACAGTTTAAAACAACAATTTAAACTTTCCAAAAAAAATCAGCAGTAAACTAAAAACATATTTAAGAACACAGCACTGGAAATACTGTGTTTTGCTGTGGTTTTCCCCAGAACAGCTTTGATCCAATTTGAGAAAAACCACAACCTAGCTGCATTTTAAGCCAGTAATGCATACGCAGCCTAGATCAGGAATATGACTGTTTTCTTTTTCTTCATCTTTACAGTCACCTTCATGGTTTTGGTCTAACAGATACCTAAATCTAGCTAAGTCTCTGATCCAATATGGATAAAATAAAGTTTCCTTCTGCCTTTGGTTCTGGTTCTGATTTGGGCATCTTTGTGGCTCATCCTCCGCCATGGCTGCTCCTTTAACTTCCCTGCAGATGTGTGGAATAATGGTGCCAGCACAGAGCAGGCAGGAAAATGTGTGTGCTGTCTGCAATCCCAGTGGGAGCAATGTTGTTGTGAGTTTCCATGCCCACGCCATGCCTGCTGCTTTATCAGTCATGGTTAAGAGTCAGTCTGTTTACATAGCACATTTTCCACAGATGCATTCTGCTCAAAACAGTTCACAGAAGTCAAGTGCATTAGCAACAGCAAATAAAACGGATGCGCTGTGACATACCATTGACATTCCAACCATTACAATTCATTTAAGACAGATATCAAAAGTCTTGAGTGTGCATGAAATATACTGATGAGTCAATTAACAATATTCAATGCCAATAATATCAACATCACGCCGTTTTAAGCAATTTGTTTAGCACTTCATATGGAGATACTTAAAAATCATATAGCTTTCCCGGCATAGCATGGGGGGCTAGGGGGGCATAGCCCTGGGCATGTTTTTTGGGGGAGGAGGTGCAACCAGGTGTCCCCACAAGACTCCCTTTTCAAGGAAGCCACACCAGGGCCTGGCCTTTGGAGCTGGGGTGGTGGCAGCAGTGGCTCCTCCTCCTTAGGGGTGCCCCTGGGCTAGCCAAGAGGGAGAGGGGTGGGTACAGTCACCAGCCAGTCAGCGCTTCACTTTTGGGTCAAGCCTGACCGAGGGGCAGAAGCAGCAGAGAGGAGGAGAGACAGAAACCGCTTCACTGCCCCTCTCCTCCACTGGGCTTTGGTGCATGTGTCCCAACCTAGTGGCATGCCCCACCACCTGGCATGCATGCCCTCCACCTGCTGTATGCATGCCCACCCCGGGCAGCAGTAGGAGATGCTATGCCCCTGTTCCCACATCAAAACAGAAAAGAGAAAACTAACACAATTGAACTGCTCTTAGCAGAAACTTCCAAGCAAGCATACTGTATTATTCTACACTAGGGGTAGCCAATGTGGTCTCCTTCAGCCAGGGGTGATAACTTGAAGAAAATATTGTGGGGGCCCAAGTAAGCCCTGCCCCACACAATCAATCACATGACAAGGTGCACACACACACCCTTTGAATGGCAATGCCTATCAACTTTGCGGGCAAATATTTTATTGTTTGGGCCCCATGGCCCCTAGGAATTGGTGCCTATGCCTTCAGCTGTGGTTGGACTACAATTCCCATTATCCCTGGGGTTTTTTGCCATGTTAGCTGTGGCTGATGGGAATTGTAGTCCAACAACTAAAAGACACTACCCTGATGATCCCTCCTAGGCACCAATACAGTCAATATGTCCAGCTAAAAGCCCCATTTTAGCCCAGATTAAGAAGAGTTTGGATTTGATATCCCGCTTTATCACTACCCGAAGGAGTCTCAAAGCGGCTAACATTCTCCTTTCCCTTCTTCTCCCACAACAAACACTCTGTGAGGTGAGTGGGGCTGAGAGACTTCAGAGAAGTGTGACTGGCCCAAGGTCACCCAGCAGCTGCATGTGGAGGAGTGGGGACGCGAACCCGGTTCACCAGATTACGATTCCACCGCTCTTAACCACTACACCATGCTGGCTCCCAGATGAGGCCACCCCACGCTCACGGGGATACCAAATCTATCCCTAGAAGAAAAGGCATGATAGCCACTAGGCACTTAGGAACATAGGAAGAAGATGCTTTATAGGTAGTCAGACCATTGTTCTCCTGGCTCAGTGATATCTATGCTGGACTGGCCATCATTCTCCAGGACTTCAGACAGGGTCCCATGCTGGGGATTGAAAGTCGAACCTTCTGCATTTAAAACTGGTGCTCCATTACTGAGATGCAGCCCTTCTGTTTCAGACATCTCACTCTCCTGCAATGATCCCATATACTGAGCAGGAAAAGGGTGACTGCTAACCTAGCAGTCTCAAGGCAGAAGAAGCAAGATGGAAAAAGCCTCTCTCCTAGCAGATGTCTTCATTACAGGATAGAGTGCTGAAGACAGTGCAGCAACTGCTCACATACTGAAAGTATCTTGTGGGATGATGGCATTAGTCCCTAATAGCCAGCCCCACTTTTATAACGAGACTAGAAGTTCTTCTCTCAGTTTGACAGCATCTCCCTTATGATCCTCCTGGGGCTCAGGAGGACTAGTGAGGCAAGGCAGGTGGAAAACAGCCACATGCCTAGAGGCAAGCACAGAGTTCTCTCTCCCCTCTGGGATTCTTTACGAGGCTTATGGTTTACAGGGCTGGATTCACCAGCAGGCAGATGAAGCACAAGGCCGTGGGGCTTGGGACTTCTGAAGGAAAATAAATGAGATCCCATGTAAAAACAAAACACAAAGAAACAAAACCCTTTAATATGAGATCCCATGCAATAAAACAACAACCCCAAAACAAAACCCTTTAATGAGGCAATTCCAGTTTATAAATAATGTAGCATTGCCAGGAAAACGCCGTTTCATATCAGCTATGGACCAGGTTAAGGTCCGTATAGTTAAAGCTATGGTTTTCCCAGTAGTGATGTATGGAAGTGAGAGCTGGTCCATAAAGAAGGCTGATCGCCAAAGAATTGATGCTTCTGAATTATGGTGCTGGAGGAAACTCTTGAGAGGCCCATGGACTGCAAGAAGATCAAACCTCTCCATTCTGAAGGAAATCAGCCCTGAGTGCTCCCTGGAAGGACAGATCCTGAAGCTGAGGCTCCAATACTTTGGCCACCTCATGAGAAGAGGAGACTCCCTGGAAAAGATCCTAATGTTGGGAAAGATGGAGGGCACAAGGAGAAGGGGACGACAGAGGACGAGATGGTTTTACAGTGTTCTCGAAGCTACCAGCATGAGTTTGACCAAACTGCGGGAGGCAGTGGAAGACAGGAGTGCCTGGCGTGCTCTGGTCCATGGGGTCACGAAGAGTCGGACACGACTAAACGACTAAACAACAACAAAGAAACCTGCACAAACCTTCCTGAGAGCGAGCTACTAGTCCAACAACAATGGACCAGGTTGGATTATATTTCCCCCATGAAGCAGCCTATAGCATGGAGGGGAGCAAGGGATGAACTGACTTCCTTGGCCACCACCTCCCTCAGCCTCATCACCAATGTTCTGACAGAGTGACATGGAGGAGATCATGTTCACATTTGGCCTATGCATGTAAAATCCAATGTCCATAGGCCAAAATCAGGTGATTGGCTCTCAAGGGTGGGGGAAATTCCTCTTGTGTTATTTTGACCCCCACACATATGTCGCATCTGACATTTACATTGTTAGCATGGATGAGTGGGACATTCGAGGTGGGGCAGCTCAATGGACAGGCATGAACTCACTCCCTTCCAGGTGATGGAGTGGATTGGGGGAAATAGTGTCCATTCTGTCTCTATAGGAGATACTATATCAGACGTGAACATCCTTATTGTGATATGTGATTACTAATTACACTTTCGCTGGATAACTGCTGATTCACTCACTCTTAGATGTGGATTACATGTTCCTCAGATGAGTTTCCCTTTGTGCTCTTTTATTATCTTTCCCCCTTTCTACCCATTTTCTTGTCTGCTCCCAATTATATTTGTATGCATCCTCTGTTTCTACTTCACTCTTTTCTTCACAGTTGAGAATGAAACCAATTCTCCAGACTTAACAATACCCTGATTGAATTCCAGCTTCAGTGTTGGGGTTCCCAAATGCTCATATTTCTTCTCTGTCAGGCTCACGAGGTACTTTTTTAAAAACAGATGTCTGAAAATGAGCACTTTCCGGTTAAATATTCTCCTCTGCTCATGACGAAATCTGTATTTCCCTTTTCTCTCTTTCTTCCTTTCTCTTTTGACTTATTTGCATAGCCCCAAAATATATTGCAGGAGCATCTGCAGCTGTAGAAATACCATCAGACTAATGTTCTTGGGCAAAACTCATTTCTTATGAAATTGCCACTCTATTTCCCAATTATTGTTTATGAACTGTACTTTGATCACTGTTTTATATATATTCAGGTTTTCTTTAACTACGATAGAAATGGTATCTTCTGGAACTGATGGGCAGAGCTGCAGCCATACTTTACTATAAACAGTCAGGAATACCTTTAGACCTCCCGAATGGAACCAGCCATCACCACAGCCTTGATAAAATTTCCTCTTTTATTTCCTGCCTGTCTGGCACTCCAGAAACAACCCCTGTGTTGTTACGAAAGGCCAGTGCATGACTGGTGGCCAACAGTTGGCTTGAATGATCACAAGCTGTGTAGGCCTGTTCAAAAAATACCTCTGAAATTTCCCTCTCTCCCCCTCCCCCAACTTTTAAAAACACAGTCTTTCTATTAAAGCCACATATCTATATTATATTTGCACTCATCCATCATCATGCTTGGGACTAAGCGTGCATGCACCAAGTCAAAATGGTGGAGGGAAACATGAAAATTCACCAGCATTTTGTAGTGTGCATTTGCACATTCTTGAAAGCAATTTCCTCCAATATAATGTTACTTTTGTGATTATATGTATTTTTACACACAGTTTCCCCAATATACACATTCTTTTGGTTGGAGGACATAGCAAAATTCAGAGGACATAATTTGAAGGATAGCTGTGAGTCAGTTTGCACAGTTTGCAGATTAGATGCATTTGTATGAAAATGTGAAGCAAACCGTATTTCTCCCCATCCTTTGTTTGAAATCACCTCTATCAGTTTTTTCTCTCTGAGTCCACCCGCCTTCTTCCTTTCTCCAAGTCAGGGGACGGCATCTCTCAATTCTTGCTCAATTCTTGCCCAAGAGGATTTATAGTTCGTAACTCAGAGTAGACACACTGAAATCAATAGCCAAGACAATTAATCTTATAAAGGGACTACTCTAAGAAGAATTATTGGTCCAACTCTAACACAATAATCCTAAACACAATAATCCTATCTACTCAAGAGTGAGTTCTACTGAATTCAATGGGAGTTGCTGTAACATAAGGATCTATAGGATTGTAGCTTACCTTTCCTAATCATGACATAACTGTGGGGTATATATTGCTGAGATCTAATGCTATTTTTATTGATTTCCACATTCCCTAAAAGAGTCAGTGGTTTCTGTGTAAAAGTGTATCTTAATCCTCAGTGGCTGTCATTTCATGGCCATAAAATACTCATGTCATCTAAAATCCATTTTAAATTGAGTAAAAACACAAGGAAACAAGTCCCATGGCTTGTGAGAAGTACGTGATATAATAAAGCTGTAATTTATGCTGCTAGCCATCAAAATGCCAATGCTAAACAAATAGCAAGAGAGATATACATGACTAGCATTGGCCAGTTTTCAGAAGCAGAAAATGTGAAATCCTAACACTTTTGGGGGGGGGTAGTTATACCTGTAAATATTTAATATTGAATAGATACTGCGTTCACATGCCAGCAAGCACTGCTCCAGCCATGAGTCCATTAAAATGAATGGAATGGTGCTTGATAAGTCACATCCTAAAAAGGTGGCCCTTCACCGGGCGACTCCATGATGAGATGTAGATGCATGGGCTCGTGTCTCTCTGCCCATGTGCAACGGACTTCTCTATGCTGTATCTATAGCACCTATCTTAAATATCTAGTTAAAAAGCAGCATGTCATATGACACAGCACTATCTACGTATAACAGAGATTGACAGTAAGCAAAGATTGCAGTACCTGCAATCCCTGAAACTGCCCTTGCAGTGAAAGAAGTTGCACTGCTCAAGTTCACAGCGGAAGCGACCAAAAACCCTCTGTAGATGTGGCCTTTTCTGAATGGCAGGACCACCTTGTTCATATTCCTGACTAGAACTCAACAATGGGAGACAGCAACGGCGGCTGGTCAGTTATATGGGATTGGCCTTAAGAGATTCCTGCGAATGGAGGTTAATTCCTGGAGATTCCAGGCGAAACCTAAAGGGTTGGCAACCTCAGACAGGGGTTGAACCTAGGACAACCTCACAGGCAGAGGAGATGAGCTATGGTTTTATCACTCCACTGTTTTATTATGTTTTCTTAACACAACTTTTGTGTTATAACTTTTGAGGATTACTTTTTGTAATGAAGAGTAGGTAATAAATATTTTGAATGAATGAATAGATATAGATAGATATAGATAGATGATAGATAGATAGATAGATAGATAGATAGATAGATGATAGATAGATAGATAGATAGATAGATAGATAGATAGATATAGATAGATAGATAGATAGATAGATAGATAGATAGATAGATAGATAGATAGAGATAGATAGATGATAGCTATATATTAGGTAGGTA
Source organism: Podarcis muralis (assembly GCF_964188315.1). Taxonomy (NCBI): domain Eukaryota; kingdom Metazoa; phylum Chordata; class Lepidosauria; order Squamata; family Lacertidae; genus Podarcis; species Podarcis muralis. The sequence continues at coordinate 73,726,749 of NC_135658.1, read as the reverse complement.
GATAGATGATAGATAGATAGATAGATAGATAGATAGATAGATAGATAGATGATAGATAGATGATAGATGATAGATAGATGATAGATAGATGATAGATAGATAGATAGATAGATAGATAGATAGATAGATAGATGATAGATAGATAGATAGATAGATAGATAGATAGATAGATAGATAGATAGACAGACAGTAGCAGAAACGAAGATCCAGCCCCATAACATTGCTTTTTTTCTGTTTGGCCACTTTAAAAAAATAGCAGTGTTGGTCACATCTAGTCTGTGATTAAGCATTTTTAAAGAACTGACTTATCTGTTCACTTTGTTCCTCTAAATCCAGAGTTAACCAGTGGAATAAAATGAAATGGTTGGACCTTGCATCTTTCCAGCTTGAAGCCCTTCCGCTAGTTCCTTCATGGAACTCTCTCACTGATAGATGCTTCCTGCTGAACTGCCCTTAATGGTTTATAATCTTCCATCTAGCTTGCCTTCCTTTTAACTCCACCTGCATTCCCAATCTCATTTCTCTACCTGTCATGTCTTGCAGTCACCTTCATTCTCATTGAGCCTCTTGTGAGTACACTGACCTTCACGAGCTCATCCACAAGATCACTTATTAAACTCATGAATCCCACTAAGCTGTGTAAATAATAGCCCACCTTAAAGTAGAGGGGAGATGCCCCTCTTTAGGAAGAGTTTAGCCTATGCGTAGTACCATATTGAATGTGTACTCAGTGGTGGAACTTCTGTTTTATACACAGAACGTTCAATACCCAGGTAGGGCTTTGTATGTTTCCAGTCTAAAACCCTGGAGAGCCACCCCCAGTTAGTGTGTAGTCAGCAGGGAGCTTGATGAACTAATGGTATTACTCAGGGTGAGTTACTTTCCCAACTATACCTGAACATTTAAAAAAAATATATATCAAAAATGTTTCCCTCCATGCTGGCATGTCAGGATTCTTGATCCTTACATTTGCTGCAGTGGTTGTCAGTTATGAAAATCAACAACTTAGTTCCCAATGAAAACAGAAGCACAGATTTAGTCTCATTAGTAGTATTGGGGGCAATTTCTGTTTGGTTATGGGGTGAAATTCCCATTGGAGTAAGGCAGATGAATTCTGACTCAAAAAGAATATGTGAAATCAGTCAAATCTTTCCGAGTTCATAAAAACCCACAGTGAAGTTCGCAGGAAGAGTACTAATGATTTTTCCGAAGGTCAAGTACCCAATTAGTCTTGGGCAATCTCATTAAAGTCAACAGGATTCCTCCAGAGTAAGTAGGTATCTTGTGGAGTAGAGTTAATAGATGCATATTTTGTGAGGGTTAGTTGAGGAAAGAAGTGCACAGAACTGTCCGCTCCATGGTTTAATTAGGGGACTTTGGTCAAGGGCAGTGCAGGGGGGAAATATGCCATTGCATAATTGCAGAATAAAGTGCCAAACAGAGATCTACAATCAGTTGATAAGAAAAGGCTTCCTCCATTTCTTTCTCTACCTCCCAGATAATCTTCCTTCCTTTGCTCCTAAATGATGCAGGATCACATCCTCACCAATCATCTGGGCATCTTTAAGGCAAAGTGGCTTCAAGTTCCCTAAATTGGGCTCCATGTATTATGCAAATGTTAGTTCATTAGAGGTTGAGAAGAGCTATCAAGCTGTATTGTTGACCAAAATGCTTCTCTTCTTCTGTTCCCCTCTTTATCCCTCTGTTGTTCCCTTAGAATCATCAGGGAAATTTATTCACACACACCCCTTTCCCACCACTTGTGGTATGACAAGAGCTTTACAGAGAGCTGTTACTGTTCTCCATAGAATTATAGGGTGGAATATATCTGAAGGTCATCTCAATAAATACTGTTCACTGAGGCTGTGCACACACGCCTGTTTGCTCTGAATCCAGTTTGTCCCCACAGCTTGTTTGGGAATCAGTGTACATACAACATTAGTCACAATCCAGATCTATCCTGTTGCTTCTTATCAAAACAGGGAGCAGGACAGTTATGCCAAAATCAAGAGTAATAACCAAACAATAGAAAACTCCACCTATCCAAGATCACATCCTTATACACTCTGATGGTTAAAGTGGAAAACTACTGTCTTCACAGTCACTAGCATAGGCTGGAATTCCCACATAATAATGTACTGGAATATTTTTTTGGGGGGATACACCATTGGATCTAGTGGCTACTGGTATATATGACTACCTGTACTGGGAGTTGCTGGAAAGACCCGTACAAGGCACCATCCAACCAGCTTACAGACTTCACTCCAGATTTGTGTAGGGCTTACTCTTTAGCCTTTTTTTCTCCCGAAGATATCCTGCAAGGGAGGAGTTTTCCTTCTTCTAGATGGGCCACCTTCCCAGAATGATGAACCCCATCTGCCCCTTCTTCAGTATTAGCTGCCTAGTAGTTGTTAGCTGCCTACTCAAACTGCAACATCATAGCAGCTACGTCAATGGCAATCTTTGGAATCTTGAATGTTCTGCCTGAGTACAGAGGCCACATATTTTGACATCAGGAAAGATCAGCCTGTGGGGTTGTGAACATGATTATGGTATAATTTTCCACAAACGAAACTACAATCTATCTTTTTCTCTTTTTAGTGGGTCAAATAGACACCGTTATTAGAATGGTCCAAATACCAGTCACTTGCTTTTTAATCCTGGTAGTATTTTAGTGTAATGTAACATCTATGTATTTAAGGCAGTTATTACCCTGTCCTTTTGTCAGAAGTTCAGCCTACACTTGAGTAGGACCCTGGCAGAGACACATGCCTGACTGGTATTTTCCCTTTCTCCTGGTCAAGCGTTCGGGAGTTTCATAAGCTTTCTTCACCTTGCGTAACAGACCTCAGCAACTCAGCATTTTGGCTAATCTATTTTATTTGCATATAAACACACATGGAGCACTGCAACATGGCTCCCTCTCTCTCTAGCATCAGACAGCAAAGAGAAAAAGAGCAAAGGACAATAGTCCCACTTCACAGAACACAGTAACACAAGCATCCTGTCTCCGTCACTTCCCACTCTGTAGAGTCAAAACATATACCGTCATGTGATAGACAAAAATCCCATGACTGCAATCATGGAGCAGGAATTCTAACAGTTATTATCCTGTCCTTTTGTCAGAAAGGCTCCCAGGGTAGGGTTGCCAACTTGAATAAAATATTTGGGGGGGGGACCCAGGTAAGCCCCTCCCTGCAAAATCAATCACATGACACGGCACACACTCCATTTGAATGGCAATGCCCATCAACTTTGGGGGGCCTGGACCACTCAAATATTTTATTGGGGGAGGCCGAAGGGTCTTTGGCCCCTAGGAGTTGTCTCCTATGCAGAATAGCTTGCAGAAATAAGTACCAAGACAGCCTCAGCTCTCCAGATTACTATCTTAAGGACACGAGACACATGGGAAAACGAACGGGAGAGAGAAGGGAACAAAAAGCTCAAACACAAGTTAAAAACTTTAAATGATGCTTTTAAGGCTACAATAGTATACATGCTTTCCTGGGACCAATGGGGCTTACTTCTGGGTTGATATGTATCAGAAACTCTCTGGTTTAAGCATACAAATAATTGTTTTCCTGTTTGAATATTTCTCCTACTTAGCTCAAAGAGAGAATGGGAAAGAAGTAGGTGAGAAATCTTTCTAGTGGCTGTATCCAATAGATACAGGGGTTTTTTTTGCTTATTACTGTAGTTAAGTGTGCGTTTTTATTTTATTTTTTAGCTATTTGTTGCCATTCACTAGCATTTCTCATTGGGCCCATTTTAAGAAAAATGAGCAAGAGACTTCGAGTTGACTGTAGGTATACCTGTGTACTTTGATAATGAGAACCAGAAATGGCTGCAGCATCTCTCATACTTGCCATCTCCCATGACTGAAAAGATTAACCACCCTGAAGCTCAATTTAGATAAGGATTAAAAACCAGTTGGCACTGAAATGAAATGATTTCCTCCCCCAGGTGCACAATCATTCATCCTGAGGCAGGACAGTGAATGCTGCTTATAAGCACATGTTTATGGGGCAATGTGCCCTTTGGTGCACACTGCTATGCACAGCACTTGAATGAATGAAATTAGTAAATGACATTGGTTTCCCTGTTCCAGAGCACTGTATGCAATATCCTCATGGAGAATTATTGACCTGCAGTGGCTGCCTTGATCAATAAGGGAGGAGGGGCAGCTCCAAGCATAAAAGCCATTGTGTGCTTCTGAGCTTCCCGGACTGCAGGACGTTGCTGGATTTGGATGATGGTGCAACAGAAATCCCATCCAAACCATTCCATTGAGCAATGCTAGGACAAAGAAAACAGAGCGATGGATATTCTTAGATGTGCATTCATTTGGTGCTGGGAAGTTGGCACAGAATTTGGGTGTCTGAGTATTTCAGCTTCAGTTCTTGGAAAGAGAGACTCTGCTGTCCCCAAAATTCCTAGCTGCTTACCTCCATCCAGTCCAGCTTCTTCATCTTCCCCATTCCTCTTTTCCTTCACTAGTTCAAACCTTGGCAAGCTGTTTATGTGATGTTTGCAAAGGTAAACTTTATGTTTTGGTTGATATAATGTGTGTATGTACACCCACTTTACTCCAAGCAGTCTAAGGCTGTGTACCTTCCTACCCAGAAGGTCCTTTTTTGGACACAACACTGGCACAAGTTCCACCTATTTGCATTCTGCTAGCTGAGTCCAGTTAAGCCAATATATCTCTGGCTCAGCCAGGGTGAGGGACCTATGCCAGGGAAGCCTTGGTTCAGCCTGGTTTGCCAAAACCTGAATCCAAACCTTCTCATCCCTGTGGATCTTGAGTTTGGATTGCCCTGTTAGTTTGGACTGTTGAATTTGGATTGTGCTGCTGTCATAATACTCGGTCAGTCAACATGTGATCTCATTATTGCAGCCATGACAGGAAAATGTTTCATACTGTGAATATACAATAAATGTATCGTGTGCAGTGCTCATGAGAGCACAGAAAAGAGATTGTAGTACCCTCTCCTGCAAAGTATAGCAGAGCACTGCATAACACCAGAGCTGGCTGAAGACATTTTGCTGCCGGATGCAGAGCAGCAAATAAGCACATCTCCAACTTCCTCAGCCATGGTATATAGTGCCCAATACTGGTAAACTTATTTTGACACCTCAGGCATACAATCCCACAAGGGTGTTCCCTAGCAGTAAAAACACAATACTGTTATTAAATGGTTAACCATTTGTTGACACTCAAAATCTGTTGCCTGAGGGGATCACCTCACTCTACCCATATGCCTATGGAGGAATTAAGGAATTTATTCTTGCTGTTGTGCTCTTGGGATCCCCTTAATGAAAAGTATCTGCCTGCCAACCCTCTTGTTTACAAGATGTTTTGTGATTATACTGTCTAATGAGAGAGAAAAAATAACCTCTTTTTAAAGAATATTTAGGGAATGCTAGGTGACAGCATAATTTTCATTATGTGGGCTGCCAAATCCATGTTATCTGCCATCCAAAAGCCTTTTTAGGTTGGTTTTATGGTGGCTGCATTTCCCGATGCTCATACTTAAATTATTTAGTCCTCTTACTGCAACTGTAACACTTTCTAGGATATAATTGAGTGCAACCTATATTCAAGTGAAGGAGAGAGAGTATCAATAATGCATGTGAGTCTGTAAACAGGGTGGAACAACCATTTTGGGCCTAGGATACGCCAGGGAAAAGAATCCCTACAAAGCCAACGGCAGCAGGAACCCTTGACCCTTCCTTCCTCATCCTCCAGAATTTTGAGTCTTGAATTATATAAATAATGTTCCTGAACATTGCAGAGACAACCTCCCAGCAGTTTTTGGTCCCCTCCTGAAGAGCCTTTCCTTTCCAGAGAGATTACCTTCACAAACTTTGCATCCTGAAATGGGAAATACTGCCTGACACTGGTCATTGGCCACCAGAGAGGCAGCAGGTGCCATGAGCCTATTGCCTTCACAGAGGGCAACTTCCAGAGTAATTTAACAGTCAATCCCTCTTCCCAGGAACCTTAGGGAAGGATAGTTCTGTGGGAGGAACAGCTTTCTCTGAACAGTTCCCATGATTATTGGGGGGGGGGGGAGAGTCAAGACGGTTTAATGTGGTATGATACTGCTTTAAATGTGTAGTGCAGATGAGATCAGAATCTCACCACATCCCTTGAACTAGTACAGTTTGACTGGCAATCTATTAAAAAATTATATATTGAGAAGGAGATTGGGACTGATATCCAGCCAAGTTTTACACAGAGAAGATCCACTGAAATTATTAAATTTGACTTAAGTTAGGGCCATCACGGTCCAACTGGTGTCACCGTGTTATAACGCATATAAAATACTTTTTCTTTACAATGGTACCTCTGGTTACGTACTTAATTCATTCCGGAGGTCCGTTCTTAACCTGATGGGGCCTCCCGCTGCCACCGCATGATTTCTGTTCTCATCCTGAAGCAAAGTTCTTAACCCGAGGTTCTATTTCTGGGTTAGCGGAGTCTATAACCTGAAGTGTATGACCCCTGAGGTACCACTGTCTGTAGTAACATAGCTAAATCCTAAGTCTGCTCTGAGTAAAACTTAGTTGAATACCTCCCATAATTTCCTTTACTTGTGGAACACAAAGGACGAACAAAGTGTTAATTATCAGGAGCAGCAGTCATGGGTGCACCCACAACATACTTCCCATACCTTTCCAAAGCCCTGACCTCCATTTCCTATTTATTGACTTCAGTATTTTGTTTTGCATCAGTCTGATTCTCATTTTAACTTTTCAGCATGTCCACACCTAAGTTCCAAAGAAACCATTACTCATAACACTCAGGAGTTTCAGAACCTTTTCTTCTAGGCTATCAAATTTAATACCCCAGAACCAACTCATTGGAAATCAAGTTCCTTGTAGAAGTCCCTCTTTTCCCAACAGTGGGTTCCACAAAACCTAAAGCCTTCCACTTGCTTGCTAACATTAACTGCACAGCACAGTTCTTTAATTATACATAACAAGGGGCCTGCAGATAGAATGTTTGCAAACATTCCATGGCAGCATTGCAGTACAATGGCAATATTAGGGAACCACAGCTAAAATATTCCATCTAGTGTTTAGCCTATGAGATGTTTATGTACCAAAAACTTGAACAAGAAGATTCAGACCCCCCCTTCCTGTTTACAGCTACAGTTCTTAAAAGAAAACAGAACACTTAATTAATTCTGACTCATCTCTCATGTGAAACTAGCCTGTTCTGTGGCTGCAATCTCTGTTGTGCAGTAATTTTTATTTTTTATTCTAAGACTGGGACTAGGGATGGGCCTTTAAAGATGTTATTTTGGTTTTTCTTTGTTTCTCATGTTTTTTCCAGTATCTAGTCCACTTCTCCGCATTACCATGATGAGCTTGAAAATTCACCATTGCTTTAGTGCGAATATATACATTTTTGCATGCAATTTTGCCAAAGCAGTTTCCCCTAAAATGATGCACTATTGTATATTATTTTCACTAATATGTGATTTATATGCACACTTTGTTCAGTACGTGCATTTTTGTGCAAATTGCCTGGCTAAAGAGCTGCATTGCAAAATTTGGAGAAAGGTAAATTTCTAATGTGTCTGTGTCTTGCTTCACACATTGTTTTTGCAAGTATGAATTGAGTAAGCTTGTCTTTAAATGTGAACTGAGTTGAATTCCTCCCCTATCCCTACCAGAAACAGTAGGGGATTCAGGTGCAGGATTTAGATACTCTTTTTAATAGCACAATATCTAAGAAGAGGAGGGGCTGTCTTCATCAAAACAATTCTGTCTTCTCTCATGCAGTCAAGGACTCCATCATTATCTTTCAAAGTAATGAATGCTAGCAATTTAAATTCATCCCTCTGTTACAAAGACACTCGTGTTCATGGTAATATACTTTACTAATCCATGCCGGATAAGTGTAAATGAGGTATAAAAGGGACTGAACTCATATATTGCGAAGCAGATGCACTCCTTTAAAAAAAATAATCTATTACACAAAAGAGCTTTACATTTAATCGCAACTGTCAAGTTTGCATGCTGTAGCTATTATAAAATAGACAATTGCCTTGAGCAGTTGACAATAATATATTGCTGGTGTGACTGGCTGCCGAGAACTCTTTGCAGTCCGGAGATGATGAAAATGGGAACAAATTGTACAGATCTCACTCTGCATTCAAAGAAGGACTGTTTCCTCAACCGCCTACCCCCACCCCTCACTTGTGTTTGTGACTCTGGCCTACTATTTCCACAATATTGGCCAAATCCTTTTCCAATCGAAGAATAATCCCTATGTGCTTTTTAGAAACTGAAACTCAATGGACAGTAAGCTAGGTGTTCGCAAATGGAGAGCCAAATTTGATGAGGCAGTGGAGATCAGTGATCTCTTTACATTTCTTCTTGAGAGGTTTGGAGCTAAGATAGAAGGGTTTAAACCTCACCACCCCAGTTTTCCCAGTGTGAAACATCCCAGCTATTTGCCCTGATAAAGTCCGGGTATGCACCATACATTTAAAGCATGTGATGTTCTCTCAAGAATCCTGGAAACTGTTGTTTGCTGGAGTTTTGTGAGGGGTAAACTATGGTTCCCAGGAATTTTTGAGGCAAGGCATGTGCTGTAAATGTACTAGGTATATGCAGCCAAACCTGGTATCACCTAGTCAAGATAGAATTCCCACCCACTCTCTTCCAAGGCTGCTTCTGGAATAAATTTGAAGTGACTGGAAACTTGCTCATGACTCTCCAGTGTCTGATTGAGCTTCTTCCAAAAGTTGTATGTTTTGCACTCTTTGTTTCATACTCAGCCTCACGTTATTGGAGCCATCAACCTTTTGGTTTAATCCCTGCCAGATACTGCTCCTTAGTAACCAAGGATTTGGTGGGAGTTGCAAGACGGGGCACACAGTCAGGGTGGCCCCCTTCTCACTTTGCCTCAGGTGGTGAAACAAGATGGGCTGCCTTTGGAGGGACTAGCAACAAGGTGAGCTTCCTTGCTTCTCCATTCAGAGTTACAGAGCAGGCAAGGGAGGGCAGTCTATGGTCAGTCCTTATCACATGATTTGGTCTATTACTGGTCATGATGCTTTTGATTTTCTACTGGTTTGATTTGTTATCCTTCACTTACTTAGGCGTTAGTCCCATTGAACTCTACTGCCAGTGGCTCGCAGCTGTTTCCGAGAAAGGAATTTGTTGTGGGTGAGCCTGCTGGGTTGAAATGTGTCTGGTTATGGAACATTGACTACAGAAGATATATGTCTAGTACAAACTGCTTATGTTATTCCACCACAGGATGTATGGATCATTGCTCTAAGCATAACCCAGCATGTTCTGTACACACGCCAAATAATATATTTATATGTAACAGTTGGTTAATGTATATTGTGGATGGAGATATAAGCACTGATAAATTTTGGCTTTTATATTTCATGAAGCAATTGCTTTAAAGTTGTATGTTCCATGTGTGGAAACAGATTTGCATTAAAATTTGCAGGTTATTGATTGGGGGATAGACACTCTTGTTTGGGTTTTGAGCCACAAAGCAAATGTAAAGCTAATCCTTTTTTGTAAACAGTCCCACTGTTGGAGTTCAGTGCTAAAGCCTAATTACACAGGCAGTAGGCTCCTCTATGGGACGCGGGTGGTGCTGTGGGTTAAACCACAGAGCCTAGGACTTGCCTATCAGAAGGTAGGTGGTTTGAATCCCCGCAATGCGGTGAGCTCCTGTTGCTCGGTCCCTGCTCCTGCCAACCTAGCAGTTTGAAAGAACATCAAAGTGCAAGTAGATAAATAGGTACTGCTCTGGTGGGAAGGTAAACAGTGTTTCTGTGCGCTGCTCTGGTTCGCCAGAAGCGGCTTAGTCATGCTGGCCACATGACCCGGAAGCTGTACGCTGGCTCCCTCAGCCAATAAAGAGAGATGAGCGCCGCAACCCCAGAGTAGGTCACAACTGGACCTAATGGTCAGGGGTCCCTTTACCTTTAGGCTCCTCTATAGGTCAGCTGAAGTAAATAGAAGGTACCTTCAGGAGGAGAAGTCTTTCTGCTCAGCCTAGTCAGTTAATAGCAGAATGCTCCACAAATAATTTTCACCACTATTAACTTTATAAAAAGCAAAGTTGTTTTCATAAGGTGTTGGCCCATAAGAAAAAAATCCAAAATCCTTAGTAGGGCAGTACTTTTATTAGGCCAACCAAAATATTTAAAAATAGTGAGCCAGCTTTCAAAATCTTAAGAACTCTTAAGCCCTCTTTGACTGTTCTTCACTCCCATATGGAACAACATAGGAACAAGGGGTGTGGCTTGCTAAATAGCCCTGCCCCTAATATTGCATGCTCCTCCCCCCAATGCTGTGTGCACAGTGTGAACATCTGTAGCAAAGGGGCCTTCACAAATATAGTTATTTTTAATACCGCTTTATATTGCTTTATTTAAACTGCTTGGGGGTGGGGATTTTTTCATCAATTAAGTGGTATATAAATCTATTTAAATATATAAGCCTTGGAGCAGTGAATGTTTGAATAGGACACAAGCATATTGAATGTTGAGCAAAGTGCTGTGGGGAAGGCCAGATAAATGCTGGCTTGGTGCTAAAGTAATATAAAGTCTGCATTGGTCTCAGATAACACAGAGTGTACTGACAGCTCAGTCCTATACACCTGGGAATGCTGGAATGAAGAAACACACAATGACCAGTTCCTAATTTGTTGAAAACATAAAATCCAGCAATCCTTCAGTTCTGTTTCCAGCCATAAGTGAAACTCAAAGGTTCTTTGTGGGAGACAAGAGTACTAAAGGGAAACATGCTAAGTTCTATATAGTAGCTTGATATAAATGATGAAGCCTCTGCCTGGAGAGTATATTCAGTAGTATTTATTAAACTGATTAGTTGCTTTTCTAGAACACTTATTTGAGCATAATATAGGGAATATAAACTATCAAGAACAAATTAACCATAAAGCAATGTCACATAACATTGTATTTTCACAGGTGATTTAAGAAAAGCTTAAATGTACATTTGAATAAGAATCCATCCTCCTGCTGCTTTTTGTTCCAGTTCCAAGATGAGTGCACAGTTTTCTTAAGAAAGGCGAATTAAGTGTTTGAATCACTAGTTCATGGTTGCCCTGCAGGAGGCAAAATGTAGAACCTTTTAAATTCAAACCCATTCCTGCCTTGGGATGACTGGTTCAGTTTGCCACCAAATCCAGTTCACTGAAGTCTTGATGTTGTTGACTTACCATCAGTTGGGTAATTTGGAAGAGGTTGCTTCTCTAACTGTGTACAGCATCTTTGCTATTCTTAAACACTTGGGGACAATTTGTGTCCTTGGCAACCATCCGAGGCTAAGAATAACCCTCCTGACTGCTTCAGAATTACTCCTGTGGATATGGCAGACTTTGGAGGTGGGGCTGTAGCCCAGTGGCAAGGCTTTTGCCTTGCACTCAGAAGATCTTAGGTTCAATCCCCAGTGTGGCGTTCACACACAGCCCCCGGTCGTTCCACGGACTATTGACCCTGCAGCACCATGGCTTATCTCTTCCACTGCCACCAACCAGGTTTCCCCCAGTAATATATTCAGGCTCAGTCAGGTTGTAATGTATTAACAAAGATTCCAGCTTATTGTGAATGCAAACAAGTTTTAAATACTTTGAAACACTGTACTCCGATTCACTCTCTCTGTCTCCCCTCTGTCTCTAACTCACTCTGAATCCTTTGTTTCCCACCCACAAAAAACCAACCTATCTAACTGCCAAAACCCCTATGTTGAGCCTTAAACACAGTTAGGCTCCACCCCTGGGCTTTCTTATTGGTCAGCCTATTAACCCTTTCTCTCTCCCCCCTAGTATGACGTCTCCATAATGAGTGGGCAAACGCCACACCCAGCAACTCCAATTTAAAGGATCTCAGGCTGCAGGCAGTGGGGAAGACTCAACAATTCTAGGCTAGATGGCCTAACAGTCTGAGCAGCTTCATGGTCTGAGACTAACTGCAGCAACATCAAGTCTGTAGAAATATGGACATCAGTAGTCCACATTCTACTCCAATAGGACTAAAAGATGCAGACTGCTGTTGTGGTATTTTAAAAGCTGCACATTTCTATTAACAACAGCTTTCTTTTAAAAACAACAACAAAAAACCACAATTTCTCCCATTTCTTTGGAGGGGGGAAAACAACCTACTCACTTTTGTAAGATTCAGTGTTATTTCTTTAGGCTGTATTAATTATACAGTCATTCGAGCTTTCACAACAACAAGCTCTTTGTTGTCATTATACTCGAGCAAACCGATAATGTGCATGCATTTGCTTTTCCTAATTAGGCGATTCAGTTGTTTTCTGTCTCCCCCACCCCACCCCAATTCCGAATGCTAACTGCAGTGTGATGAACGTCAGTTGAGTTGTCAGTGTAGGATCCTAGAGACTGATGTGATAGCCGTAAAAATAGGGCAAATGACAGTTGCCATTTTGAGGCCACTTTCACCTGCCTTAAAATTTTGTGCTTGCATAAGAGCTGTTGTGTTACCCATCCAAATATATATTCTGAGTGTGTGGAGGGCATCATGGGACTGTACCTGATGTATTTGCCCCCAATATATGTGCCCTCCAATGTATATGCATTGAATAGACTTTAGAGGCTGGGAACATCTGCCCAGTGGGATTGGCACATGTAATCCACCTGCCCCCTCCATGAAAAAAGCTATTTCAGAGCAGTTAACCTCTGACTTGGGCACGTTGGCTCATCAGTTAAGCAAACAGGCTTCAGCATGAGCAGAGGGATGCTCATAAGAGCCGTCACCATGGCACTGAGGATGCTGTCCTTTCACCTGTTTGGTTTTTTAAAAACTTGTTTGAATTCATGTTTGGGGCTGATAGAATTAATGCACTATGAATGATGACTTCCCAGCAGAACTTCTCTCTCTTACTATGTAATTTAAAGTTATCTAGGGGTAAGTCATTGTGCTGAAGTTATATTTGTTGTTTAGTCATGTCCGACTCTTCATGACCCATGGACCAGAGCACGCCAGGCACTCCTGTCTTCCACTGCCTCGCGCAGTTTGGTAGCTTTGTGAACACGGTCCAACCATCTCATCCTCATGTCCTTGTGCCCTCAATCTTTCCCAACACCAGGGTCTTTTCCAGGGAGTCTTCTCTTCTCATGAGGTGGCCAAAGTTTTGGAGCCTCAGCTTCAGGATCTGTCCTTCCAGTGAGCACTCAGGGCTGATTTCCTTAAGAATGGAGAGGTTTGATCTTCTTGCAGTCCATGGGACTCTCAAGACTCTCCTCCAGCACCATAATTCAAAAGCATCAATTCTTCAGCAATCAGCCTTCTTTATGGTCCAGCTCTCACTTCCATACATCACTACTGGGTTATGTGTGTGTGTGTGTGTGTGTGTGTGTGTGTACGGCCTCGGCCCTGTATACCTGAAGGAGCGCCTCCACCCCCATCGTTCAGTCCAGACACTGAGGTCCAGCTCCGAGGGCCTTCTGGTGGTTCCCTGACTGCAAGAAGTGAGGTTACAGGGAACCAAGCAGAGGGCTTCTTGGTGGTGGTACCTGCCCTGTGGAATGCTCTCCCACCTGATGTCAATGAAATAGCCAACTATCTGACTTTTAGAAGGCATTTGAAGGCATGCCTGTTTAGGGAAGTTTTAAACGTTTAATGTTTTATCATGTTTTTAATATTCTGTTGGGAGCCACCCAGAGTGGCTGGGGAAACCCAGCCAGATGGATGGGGTATGTATGTATGTATGTATGTATGTATGTATAAATATACCATAGTAGTTGCAACTTCAAAAAAAAAAAAATTTAAAAGAGCTTTACACATATTTTACAACTGATCTATTTAGTCATGCTGAAAACATTGTATATTTACCCCTAGCTCCAGAAGTTTGGGAAACTCAGTCTTCTGGCATTTCATCTAGTGTCTTTTTAGTTGGTTTTATCCTGTATTGAGGAAATCAAGTCATGGTGTGAATTGTGTAGGGCTTCCCAGAAAATGCAATAATTGCACCCTGCATTATTATGGGGATTCATCAGAGAACTGCATGAATGGGGAGCACGCAACTCTGCTGTCCAGGTCAAACAATTTCTTATGGGTAGTGAAGACCCTGCTCACAAGAGTTTTCTGCTTTGTCAGTAAAGGTGGCCAAGCTACACAAGCTACACACATGTATGGCTTGTACTCCTCCCCTGAAATGAATAGGTTGGTCCATGCATAGAAGTCTGGAATGCACCTTATTGCATATTACTTTGGATCAGGTGATTTATAGAAAGTTGTGCCATTCCTGACTTAGGGGTGGTTAGTGTTTCCACCCAAAGTGAAAAGAATTCAGTTCTAGAAAATAATCCTTGCATGTAGATTTTATGACCGGCCCAAAAACACAAGTCCACTAGTTTTTCTTAAGACCATAACACATCCACAAAGGGACTCACTCTTTATAACGTCAGTGGGCTACACCCAGGCTATGTTAACTGAACTTAAATCCCATTGAAGTGAATGGGAAAATTTAGCCATTGCTTAATTCCCATCAGTTTCTATGCAAACTAAGCTTGACTGAGTTAGGCTGTAATCCTATCCACACTTACCTGAAAGTTAAGTCCCATTGTATTCAGTGAAACTTACTTTTTAGTAGTAGAAGAAGAGGAGGAGGAGGAGGAGGAGGAGTTTGGATTTGATATCCCGCTTTATCACTACCCGAAGGAGTCTCAAAGCGGCTAACATTCTCCTTTCCCTTCCTCCCCCACAACAAACACTCTGTGAGGTGAGTGAGGCTGAGAGACTTCAAAGAATTGTGACTAGCCCAAGGTCACCCAGCAGCTGCATGTGGAGGAGCGGAGACGCGAACCCGGTTCCCCAGATTACGAGACTACCGCTCTTAACCACTACACCACACTGGCTCTCTTAGTTGAGATGCATAGGATTCCACTGTTAGTCTGCATTCAACCCAATGCCTTACGCACTAGGAGTTTATGTATAATAAATAGATGTAGTAAATTTCTGGTAGTGCTTTATTCTCCTAGCCAGTTTCATTTGACAATCTGCCAGACACAGTTGGGAATAACCCCACGCTGGCCTACTTGCTTTCACTGATCTTCATGATTACTGTTATTTGAGAAACTGGGCATCCTGCTGTCAGATAACCAATGCATATTTTGTACTATCACAGTCTTGGAAAGGTCATGACAGGTATGGGCAAATTAAGATCTAGTCCTTTAATTGCCCCATGCTGCTGCTTTGCCATCCATGACTTCTGTTCCATTAGCCAAGCTCCTCTCTGTCCCCCGTGAGTTCAGTTCATGAAATCACCCTGATTCCACAGTTTTTTGCCCCTTGAAATAGGAAATGGTAAACACTTGGCTGTCGATCTCATAGCATTTTATTGGAAGTTACATCAAAGAAGAGAGAAGGAGTCATGGCGTGGTGGCAGTTCTATGCCTCTTGCAGCACCTAATGCCACCCTAAAATAATAATAATAATAATTATTATTATTATTATTATTATTATTATTATTATTATTTTAAAGATTTTTATTAAAGTTTTCAAAATATTACAAAAAGAAAAAAGAAAAAAATACAAAATAAAAACAGTTAAAAACAATTCAATCTTTCCGTGTCTTATCTTTCATTCGCTTGTTCCCCAGACCTCCTCACACACCCCTTTTTTGTATCCAGTTCAATTAGTTGGTTCAGCAAATCCTTTCCCTCTTTGTTTTTATCCTAATCTTTAATCTTAATATATTATAACTTTAGATTATCCCCTGTTAACAATCCATTTTTACACATCTTTATAACATTACTGCTGAAAACCACTTAACTTCAATCCAACATTATTCTAACATTCATTAATTTTGCAGTATTTCTGTAAATAGTCTTTAAATTTCTTCCAATCTTCTTCCACCAACTCTTCTCCCTGGTCTCGGATTCTGCCGGTCATTTCCGCCAGTTCCATATAGTCCATCACCTTCATCTGCCATTCTTCCAGGGTGGGTAGATCTTGCGTCTTCCAATACTTTGCGATAAGTATTCTTGCTGCTGTTGTGGCATACATAAAGAAAGTTCTATCCTTCTTTGGCACCAATTGGCCGACCATGCCTAGGAGAAAGGCTAAAATTAAAGGGTTGTTTATTAAGAGAACTCATCAAATTTCCCCACAAGTGGAACCTGACAGTGACCTGGAGGATCTGTAAGGACTGGAATGGACCAGAAACGTAATGGATTCTAGAGAAGTTCCATTCTGTTTTCAGAGGCCTCATAGTACCTGCACAGGAGACTTCTGTGTTTGTGTCAAAGACACCATCGGTGTCTTATACAGGGGCCTCAAATACCACAGCCATGTGCAGCTTAAAATAAATAAAGACAATGTACATGTGGAAGAATTGTACATACATGGGGGAATTGCATTGCAGCAAAATAATCATACCTTGGAGGGTATGAGCATATAGTAGGCACCAGGGTTTCCCAAATTCGAATCTCCAACTGTTTTTGGACTACAATTCCCATAAACCACTGGTCCTGCTAGCTAGGGTTGATGGGAGTTGTAGTCCAAGAGAACTGGAGACCCAAGTTTGGGAAACTCTGGAATACACAGACAAACTATTCTAGAAAAAGTAAAATAAGTTGCTGTGCATAGCATTTAAATTAGAGGTAGGCAAAGGAGGTTAAAGTCCCCTTACATTTTGTGACAACTCTGTTTATAGAAAACTTGAAGAGAGGCAAGATTTGATTAAGAAATAGTCTAGCAAGTAGAAATGGTTCATTGTACCAGGAAAGGTGGTTTACCAACTCCCTTACCAGGCAGCTGCCTGGGACTTCTAGATGTTAAATTGCTTGCCGACCTACCCCACTTAGGGTCCCTGTTGGACCTGATTATTGCTCACAGGCAGGTAGAGGTGGTTCACTCCAGCAGGTAAAGGTGGCTTGCCCAGTTCCTCATACCAGTTGTTACCCCCTTTGTTCACATTGATAAACGGGATAGGAAAATTATCCAAAAAATGGAATGGAGAAATTGTGGTCCAAATATATAAGAAAGCTGATAAGACAGACCCAATGAATTATAGTCCACACTCTTTCTTGCCAGTTTGCAAGTAAAAATAGGGAATAAGGGGAGGTCAGAGAGCTTGAGCATTCCAGTATACCTGAAGGAGCGTCTCGACCTCCATCGTTCTGCCCGGACACTGAGGTGCCGAGGGCCTTCTGGCGGTTCCCTCATTATGAGAAGCCAAGTTATAGGGAACCAGGCAGAGGGCTTTCTAGGTAGTGGCACCCACCCTGTGGAACGCCCTCCCACCAGATGTCAAAGAGAAAAACAACTACCAAACTTTTAGAAGACATCTGAAGGCAGCCCTGTTTAGGGAGGCTTTTAATGTTTAATAGGTTACTGTATTTTAGTGTTTTGTTGGAAGCCACCTAGAGTAGCTGGGGAAACCCAGCCAGATGGGTGGGGTATATAATAAATTATTATTATTAATTATTATTATTATTATTATTATTATTATTATTATTATTATTATTTCCCCTACCTTCCCCACCATACTTTGAGCACTCTGTACTGTTTCGTGGTTGGTGCCTGCAACCATAGGTCACTGTTCGGACATGTCATGCAACTTGTGGAGGTCTGGGCATTGTAATGGCAATCTTCACACCCACTTCTTTTGAACATGTGTGGTGATATATCATTAGTGTGGGGGTATTTGGGGCCTATACCATGAGGCTTACTTACAGCAACGAAGCTTGCAGATCCTACAAGATTCTGACAAGAAGGAAACTGGAATCAGGGCTTCCATAATTGGATTTGGGTAAATGTCTGCGTGGACAATCCTGTTGTGTTGAGGTATTTTGTGGCATTTTGGTCAATTCTACTAAAGGATGTTGCCACACTGTGGCTTTTGGAGAGTGCCTTTAGTCAAGCATAGATACTGAAAGCTAGCACTTGTCCATGCTTTCAATGGCTGCGTGTTGGGAATGTGTATGTGTGCAGTGCTGAGATTGGGAAGCACATATGCCTCACACTTGCTGTATTTGTGCATATTAATAACTGGGCCCTCCCCAGCATGCACCGATTATCAAAGGAAGTATCTTGGGACAGGAAGATGCCAGCACTCCAAATATAGAACATTCAACTGAGCATTTCCCCATAGGTTCAACACTTAATTATCCTTGCAGATACTGGACCCAACCAATCTTGAGGATTCTCTTGAAGCCTGCCCTCCCGCAGAGAAT
This sequence comes from Podarcis muralis, assembly GCF_964188315.1. Lineage (NCBI taxonomy): Eukaryota > Metazoa > Chordata > Lepidosauria > Squamata > Lacertidae > Podarcis > Podarcis muralis. The sequence continues at coordinate 73,708,541 of NC_135658.1, read as the reverse complement.
TGCCATGAATATACAGCGGGTTCGGGAAATTAGAAAAGTTATTCTGCATGGGCTTCAGATGCAGCCAGGAGCAGGGAATTCCTTGCTCTTAAAAGCACACAGTCTGTGAGAACTTAGCCTTGTGCATCGAATACAAATGAGATGGCGTGATAAGCATTACAGGAGGCCTGGTCCTTACCTTTGGTAATGACCGCTCCCCACATTAAATGGGGGGCGCCCTTTTCGTGGCCACGCACAGCCCCTGGACCCTATGCGGCTCCATTAGCACAGGCTTGGCTTCGCCTTCCCCCAGGTGGGATACCTGGAGGTCTGCGCTTACCTCAGTCAGTTGTCCAATCCTGCCTGAGAAAGCGTTGCCAAGGTGATCAGGCCAGGTAGGGGGAGGGACTACGTGCCCACACAATAGAGAGAGGATCTTACCTGGGAATCTTCAGTTGGCTCCAGAGCTTCTCCCACCCTACTCACCCACAGTTAAGACTTCTTTTGCAGGTTAACCTTTTCTTCACAGGTACGTGGGCGCTGCTACGTCAGGGTCGCTGTTGAAGGGCCTGAAAGGAATTCCCCTGCATTGGCGGGTTTTGCCTTTCCCATAGTAAAACGTCACAACTTTGGCGGTATCAGGCCTTGGGCAGAATCCTTTAGTCTATCTTCACTGAATGGGGGGGGGCATGCAGCGGTGACCCACGGCCCCTTCCTCCTTGCGGCGGTGATACCAGGGTTCCCCGTTAAAGGGGTTTTTGAGGGGAGGCTTTGACCGTACGCCTAGAGGTCGTCATTGCTCTCCCCTGCGATGGCGGCGTAATGGGGGTGGGCTCTCTCTGCTTGAACATATGTTCTCCAGAGCCAGCCCATCCCCCCCACACACTGGATAACCCTGATGTTCCCCAGATCCCCGGCGGGGGACTGGAAGGGATAAACGCCCAATGTCTGAGCCAAGGTCTACCCACATCTGAAACATAATAAAGTTGTGGCCAGTTTTAATCCCATAGCACGTTATCTTGAGTCGTTATTCCACACGGGGGCTGGCCAGGGTTTGGGGGACTCCGCCTGTCCACGCAATGCCCTCGAACCATATTAATGCCTGGTTAGCTTTCCCTTACAGGCACACTTCGATGGTAAACATGATAGGCTTCATTTCGCCAGTCTTCCCTACCTGCTTCTGTGCCCCATGCCATATTGGACAGGGATAGACTGGCCTCAGTTATCCATGTAAGCTCCCAACCTGACTGTTGTAATTTACTCAACACATGGCTGCCCTTGAAGATGGTTCAGAGGCTGCAGCTGGTGCAAAATGCAGCAACCAGAATGCCGAGAGAATTCTGTATGGGATCATGTTACACCTGTCCACCCTGACAGTGCCACTGGGAACAATAATGTATCATGTTGTTAACACCATTCTCCCCCTGGCCCCAGTAACTGAAAGAAGGAGAAACCCTCTGCTAACTTAGCTTGTGAAAAGCCATCACCACTGAAAATTAATACAACTCAAAAACCTTATTGGTTTCTGAAAGTCTTTATGCTCCAATCCGCCCCACATCCCAAAATTGATGAAAAACTGTGGGCAGAATATTTCAGCCCAGCGTTAATGTGAAATCAGATTTGCACAACAAAATTCTTACTGATCCCCAAGAATGACCATAGAGTAGCCTGCACTCCTGAGCATGGAAGATTCACTCCCGAGCAGAAGCATATGTCAAGCTATTTTACAAATCTAATTAAGATACCTTGCTTAGCCGCAGAGGGGCCTTATAATCTGGAAAGGGAAAGGAGAAAGGGGACACTTGTTCTATCGCATCATTAAAGAACTGCAAAGTCTTGATGGATCTTACAGTGGCAGGAGAGGCTAATGAGCTTTTCATTGGTGAATAGGTAATTCGCAGAGGGTGCTCAGCCTGCACTGCAAAAATGCCTGCATTATACACTTGACTCTGATGGATAACTAGTTAAGTATTCTATAAGGACGTGTTATTTTTGTCATTGAAAGGGTTGCAGAGCTTAGGATCAGCTTGCACAAAAAAGCAGCATTTTCCAAGTGTGATAGGGAGCTCAGTAAGTACAGCTCACCTTAAGAACTAGCTGGTAAGGTCGACTTTGGAGTGTGCTCCCTATGGAGGTTAAGAGTGATCTCCAGAAAGTGGCCTTGCCATCAGTTATCTGAATACCATTTGATGTAGAGCTAGTCTGGCTTTCCTGACTTTCTACTTTTGCTTCACATAGATTTAGATGCCCAAGGAAATATTGCATGAGCGCTTTGGGAAGAGCCAGTGTGGTGTAGTGGCTAAGAGCAGTAGTCACGTAATCTGGGGAACCGGGTTCGCGTCTCCGCTCCTCCACATGCAGCTGCTGGGTGACCTTGGGCCAGTCACACTTCTCTGAAGTCTCTCAGCCCCACTCACCTCACAGGGTGTTTGTTGTGGGGGAGGAAGGGAAAGGAGATTGTTGGCCGCTTTGAGACTCCTGAAGGGGAGTGAAAGGCGGGATATCAAATCCAAACTCTTCTTCTTCTCCTTTTTTGGGGTACATTCAAGACTTTGCTTTTGAACTGCATGAATGGAGAGTGCATTTAGAACATGACCAGGTAGAGAATTCCCTGCCCCCCAAAGTATGGATGGGCACTCCTTTTTTTACCAAACCCCCCAAATTTTCAGATAGCTTGCCATACTCTGTTTGAACATAATAGTGATGATGCAATCTTGGAGCTACAGTTTCTGTTATGAACAAAGTAGGATTTTTTGTCTACTTCCAAACTCAACAACTATAGTTCAGCATCCTTTTTGATTGCTGAATAGAGCACTCTGCCCTGTAAAAGGTTGCCTTCTGTGTGATCATGGGAATGAACTAATAAGTATACAGTGGTACCTCTAGTTACGAACTTAATTCATTCTGGAGGTCTGTTCTTAACCTGAAACTGTTCTTAACTAGAGGCGTGCTTTCGCTAATGGGGCCTCTTGCTGCTGTTGCACTGCCAGCACACGATTTCCGTTCTCATCCTGGGGCGAAGTTCTCAACTCGAGGTAACTCTTCCAGGTTAGTGGAGTTTGTAACCTAAAGCATTTGTAACCTGAGGCGTTTGTAACTCGAGGTACCACTGTACAAAACAAAGGGCCGGAACTACTTGATGTATGATAAATGACTAAAAATGATCGTGCTACATCTGTGAAGTTGATTAGCAGAGTTGCCCAAGATTACAACAGAAAGCAAGAATGTAAACAAGGATGTTCGATGCTCTTAATTGAAGTCTAAGGTGCAATCTACACACATATAAAAAACGCTGTGAAAATGCTTTTTTAAAAAAGTTTTGAAAAATACATTGAATTTGGCATAGCTCACTGTCACCATCTAGTGTCACAATTGTATATTGCACTTTACAACACATTTAAAATGTTTTATTTGCAGCTGTATAGCTGAGTCCTAAGTTAAATCCAATCAAATTGTGATTTTTCTTCATCATATTTATACTCTGGGGCCATAGAGCCTGAGATGTTTGTCTATTGTGTGTTATATAAAAAATAAGTTAAAACATACATATAGTTCCATATCAGCCAACAATGAAATGGAACACATATAAAATCAAAACAAACCCATTGTTAAACGGAAGCAGTGATAATCTCCCACCAAAGAGTACTACTTGCCCCGAATCTGGATCTTGGCATCTAGGAACTTCTCCTTTTCATATCTATATTTTCCCTTGCTACCAACACTTATATCATTCCTGAGATGAGCACAGCCCTTTCTGCCCCATCCATGAAAAAAGTTATCTCAGTCCCATTGAAAGAGGCAGAATAAAGAATGTCTCTTTCCCAGAGAGTGAAGATATTCAAGCAGGATTCAGTACAGCAGTTACAGTAACACTACCAGGCTTGAAAAAATAAACACATTTGTCTTTTGTTTACGGCCCCGTGGATTCAAATTTAGAACAATTAAATTTTACTGTCTTTCTAACTAGGCATCCTTGTACCTGGCTAGCAATGTTCTCAGATTTTAATGTACGGGAGGCAGGGGGCGGTTGTTTTGGCAGCTAAAATGTAATCCTCGGAATACAGTGTTCCTTTCATTGACTCAGTGTGCAAGTTTACATAAATAGTTGCAATTTAACATTGATGTTGCAACGTTATAATGCATACCATTCTCTCTGGTGTTATAACGGATAGCAGAACCGTGCAAGGAAACAAGGGATTCCCAGGGAATCCAACAATGCGGTTGAATGCTCTATATTTGCAGCAGCTCTGGAAAGGTCATTGGTATCTCCCTTCTCTGTTCAGCTGGGCTTTTCTCCTGCAAGGCACAAAAATCCAATTGGTTTCAGAGTGATTTCTGCAAAATATCCAGAGGAGGACTCCCACGCTAAGAATTAACTGCAGCACTTCTCAGCCTTGCAATAATCCCCCCCCCCTTTTTTTACTCCAGTGACACAAATATTAGAGCCACTTCATATATATTTTTTTCTTGTAGAATTAAGGGCAGCTTCATATAACAAAAAGTCTATAAGGATCGGAGAATCTTTAAAGATTATTTAGAAAACTATGGAATAAAAGGAAACATATTGGCAGAATTAGATTGTATTGTATAAAATATAAGTTTGTAGGGATGTAAAAAGAAATTATATAAGAAATATGTAACTGTGCGGTATAAAGTAATGGATAGACAAAGTACAGTGAGATTAATTGGAAGTCAATTTTAAATTTCTTTTCTATAAATTTTATAATTGTGTTCAATACCAGGAGTATATATGATGATAATTATATTAATCTTCTTATATCTTATAGTGTGATGGTTTGTTTCTGTTATTTGTTTGTTTGATTGTATGTTTGTTTACTTGTATGTACGTCTCTTTTTCATAAATGTATTTTAAATTAATAAAGATATATTTTAAAAAATAAAAAATAAAGGCAGCTTCGTATGTAACACTCGTTTTGCATTGTCCCTGAACTGGCAGTTGACAGTCTTTGCATTTAGCCCTAGATCTTTATTACATTTCTAGCAGGTGTCAATTCCTTCCAGTAAGATGATAATTTAATCTTCATACCTTTTGAGCTGGAACTGTACGCTGCAGGGGGTTGGCTAAGCACCTGATCTGCTTTCTGAACAAATCTTTCTGCCGCTCCCTCCATTGGTTTTTGAAGCAGCAGGCCAGGGAGGCAAACCCAGTGCCAGGTTGGGAAAAGAGATTGCTAATTCTGGGCACATCCCAGTGCTCTGGTGAAGATGCACATCACCTCCTCTCTGGTCATTAGACAGATCGTTGACTAGCCAGTATGGAGCAGACAGTCTAGGAGCATGTGACCGGTCCAAGCTTGCAAATCACCACATTTATGATGTCACTTCAAACAGTCATGGCTTTCCCCAAAGAATTCTGGGAGATGTAGTTGGTTCCTACAATTCCCTGTGAAGATGATGATGATGATGATGATGATAATAATAATAATAAAATTTATTACTTATACCCTGACCATCTGGCTGGGTCTCCCCTGCCACTCTGGGCAGCTCCCTAAAGGTAAAGGTAAAGGGACCCCTGACCATTAGGTCCAGTCATGGCCGACTCTGGGGTTGCGGCGCTCATCTCGCTATATTGGCCAAGGGAGCCGGCGTACAGCTTCCGGGTCATGTGGCCAGCATGACTAAGCCACTTCTGGCGAACCAGAGCAGCGTACGGAAACGCCGTTCACCTTCCCGCAGGAGCGGTACCTATTTATCTATTTGCCCTTTGACGTGCTTTCAAACTGCTAGTTTGGCAGGAGCTGGGACCGAGCAACAGGAGCTCACCCCGTCGCAGGAATTCGAACCACCGACCTTCTGATCGGCAAGTCCTAGGCTCTGTGGTTTAACCCACAGTGCCACCCACGTCCCTTGCAGGCGGCTCCCTACAGAATATTAAAAACATGATAAAACCTCAAACATTAAAAACTTCCCTAAACAGGGCTGCCTTCGGATGTCCTCTAAAAGTCAGATAGTTGTTTATTTCCTTCACATCTGATGGGAGGGCGTTCCACAGGGCGGTTGCCACTACCCAGAAGGCCCTCTGCCTGGTTCCCTGTAACCCCACTTTTCTTAGGAAAGTGTGTGTGTGTGTGTGTGTGTGTGTGTGTGTGTGTGTGTGTGTGTAAACTTTCACTAGCCTTTGCACTTCCCTGCCCCATAACTTGTATGTTATTTATTATTTATTGAATTTATTTCTCCTTCTTCCTCCTGAAGGAGCTGAGGGTGTCAACATATCCACAGCAAAACATACTTTGTTTTTAAAAGCATCCTAAAAACAATTAGAGTTAAAAACATATTTTCTTTTTTATTTTCAAATCCTCCCACCAGGTGATTTCAGGGTTGCCACAAACAATGTCCTTCAGCCCCACAATAATCATATTTGAGGATAGAGCTTTGCTTCCAAGATCTTAAGACCAGAGAGCACTTGCCTCTCTCTCCCTTACTTGATTACAGGTGAAAGTAGTAAGCATGGAATTGCAGGTTGGGATGATTGATGCCCTGATTAGGTGCTCCTGGGGGAAAAGGCTCCAGACCAACATATAGCAAACAACAACTAGCATAAAAAGAAGAAGAAATAAAACAGCACAACCATAGAAACACCTTCAATTTTTTGATCCCCATGCTCCAGTCAGAAATGGCCAGTGACAATGGTTTGGATCCCAAGGTAAGTTAGCTTACAATGCAATACTATACATGTCTTCTTAGAAGTAAGCCATTTGAATCTCCTTAAAAGTCTCTCTGGAGTGTGTCTTTACTCTTCTATTATTTTTTTAATTGTATTGTTTGTTTTATATTGTGCCCTATTTGGGGATTTTAAAAACATTAGGTGGTCTAAACATGCTTTCAGATAAATCTTTGGATTTAAGTTTAACTCTTGTTGGGCAACATTCCAGGGTAAGGCTATAATTTCTATAGAAGTTCTCATGATTCCTACTTGGGCAAGAGTTTGCGCAGGTGGATTTATATCTTACAGTTTAGTTTTACCCTTCATGTGGCAGTGTTCAAAGCAGAGACCAGTCCTTCCATAAGCAAAAGCTGCTTTCCACTTCTGGATTCAACCTGGTCTCTCTCTGCGGCCAAGTGTTAATTCACAGCTTTGTGCTACTGTCTGTATTTATTTATTCTTAACTAATTACATTGATATCCCACCTTTTGTCCCAGGAGCTCGAACTTCTCCTTCTCCCCATTTTATCCTTGCAATAACCTGTGAAGTAGGATTAGGCTGGCTGTCCCGGAAAGGGAACAGTTGATAGGTGCTCTTCAGAATGGAGGCAACCTGGGTCTCCATGAACAAAGGTGATTCCAAGAGCCATCTGTGGGAAACTAAGGTAGCCAAAAGGAGACACAATATTGACATCTGAAAAAGAGCAAAAAAATGTAGTTGTTTTCAAACTGTGCCATCTCAGGGTAACAGCTTGAGAAAAGCTGTAGCAGAACCCTACCTCATACAGCTGTTTATGAGCCATAGTGAGTAGAATGGCTGAAACATTTCAAACAGATATTTCTGATTAGGGGAACAGTCCCTGGGATCTTGCTGCCTAATGAAACATACAAAGTAATAAGTTTAGTTCCGTCTCTCTGTGTTAATATATACAGAATGCGAGCTAGTGTGTGTGTGTGTGTGTGTGTGTGTGTGTGTACAGATGCATGAGAGCATACACCTTTACGGCGTATCTGAGTGAAAACCAATATTTATTCTTATTGAAGAAATATTTCATGGCCCACTGAAGTTACAAAGGGAATTATCACTATTGGGATAGAAAAGGCAGAAAGGAGAAATTAAAATCAGTGAGCTGTGGTACCTTCAAGAATGATGAACGTTAAGAACTTCCACTAACACCAGACTCATCAAAATCAAGTATAGTAAATTTACTCTGTTTCTCCTTTGCTTCCAGTGCTTCCGCTTTCATTGCAATTTTTATTAACTAATCAAAAGTAGATTGGTTTTTAAGTTAGGCAAACTTGTCTGCCGAATTAGAACCGTGGTGTTCCTATTCACTGGAAACCACATTAGGATTACTGCACCAAAAGTCTCCCTCAGGTTGAGGCTGCTGTCACTTCTAAATTGGCAACAGACCACTTTGAAGTAGTCTGTGTATGGAGCAGATGCTTAAGGTTGCAATCTGTGCATAGGTACCATTAAATTTAGTGGGACTTCTTTCCTAGTAGACGATGCGTAGGAATGCACTGGAATAAGGCCTTGAAATTTCATCTTAGTTTAGAGGTTCCTTCTCAGGCAACACACCTGAGAAACATCATACACACAAAACCCAAAAGGTTGTATCCAACAAATTGCTCCATTTGTGCAAGGACTCCCACCTATCTCATCTCCACCTGTGCTCCCCAGAATCTACTCCAAATGATTGATGGAAACCCCAGAACATATTTGGAGGGCATTGGGGCACAAGCAAAGGGAGGGTAAGTTTTGTCATATCTTGTGTGAGTGGAGCAACCTGGATAGATACAGCCCAGAAGTGTTTTGGTAAGATTAGTGAAATGAATTAGAAGCAAGAGCTTAGTGCTGTGACCAGAAATGGATGAAAACTGTTGTGAAGATCTTTTTTAAAAAATAAAAATAAGTGCACAGAAACATTTTCCAAATAAAACCCCCAAACAACACTAATGGGAACAGTGACATAAAATAATTTAAAGGCTATACATAAAATAAGCAGAGAACGAAATCTGTAGCAAAGATAATAAAACTGAAATATACAATAGTTTAAAGTTGCCACTGCTCAGATTATCTGTGACATGCATCCCCATTCCCATGCCTGCTTTTCTCAGTTGCATCACATAGTAGTTTTTGTAATGGATTATTGCTTGATCATGTGAGAAATGCCTCCGGTAGCATCTGTTTGTGCAACCAGTTCCTTGTGTAGTTATGGAAAATGTATTTGGGAGATATATTGCAAGGTATTCCACGTCGGTATCTTTCATCATATAGCATATAATTCCAGTTCTCGAATACTATTATTCTCAGGGTACGAAAACTCAGCAGTAGCAGGCTTGTTTGATCATATTCAAAAGTGTGAGAGCTTAATATTCAACAACCACCCAAATAGGTATAATTGGAGAAGTTGCTACAGCATTGCGTATAAATTTGGTGTCGCATATAGGAGCAAGGAAAAAGAAAAATCAGTAAGGTCGTTGTCTTCTAACCTCTTATCTGGGACAAAACCCCACTGAACTCATTTGAATTTGAGTTCCATCTTATACACAACTACTTATGCATAGGATTGTGCTGTGACATACTTAGTAAAACTGGCAATTTGGGTGTGTGGTCAAGGTGTCTGCTATTTTTGGAAAAAAATTATTCAAAGGTCACATATATATATAGCAAAGGCTTGAGAAAAGATGAATGGAAAAGCTTTTAAAATACCATTTCCTTCCTATTGCTTCCATTTAGTGTTCTGTTTCCTGGCCTCCTCTACTGATGGCACAATTCCTCTGTATTCTCGGTGATGTGCCAAATGCTATTACCTTGGAATACACTTGCGTCTGTAGAAAGTGTGCTCCAGTACAGTATAGTAGAAGAATTCTGTTCTGCAGGATAGCCTTAGCCCCCTGTTGCTAAAATAACAGCTTGGATGTCTTACCCATCAGCTTGAAAGAATACAGATTGTTGACTGGCACTATGCAGATACTTTGGCCTGCTTCGTATTTGGGAGTCTCTCTCAGTTAGGAATTAAACAACTCAGAGTCTGCAAGATTATTAGGCTAACAGCTGTGTCAGGCAGTTGGTTCAGGGGATAATGAGATAGGAAAAGGTCCAAGGTAAAGTTTATAATGCGAATGGGACCAGCTAATTCCAAGATGAAACAGAAGCATCAGTATTGCTATCATCAGTATATTAGTTTACTAAAACTGGGCATGGCAAGTTGACTCGTTCAAATCTTGGACCCAAGTCTGCTTCTGAAATAATTTCCATTTTTGCCACATGCCATTTTAGCTACCACTAAATATACATGTGTATATTTCAGTATATATACATGTGTATATATCAGAAGGTTGGCAATTCAAGTCCCCGTGATGGGGTGAGCTCCCGTTGCTCTGTCTCAACTCCTGCCAACCTAGCAGTTCAAAAGCACACCAGTCGAAGTAGATAAATAGGTACCACTGTGGCAGGAAGGTAAATGGCATTTCCATGTGCTCTGGCTTCTGTCATGGTGTTCTTTTGTGCCAGAAGTGGTTTAGTCATGCTGGCCACATGACTCAGAAAGCTGTCTGTGGACAAACGCCAGCTGCCTCGGCCTGAAAGCGAGATGAGCGCGCAACCCCATAGTCACCTTTATCTGGACTTAACCTTATACATGTGTGCACACATTTGCAGTTACCTGAATGGCCACCGTGTAGAAAGAAAGATAGTGGTTCCCAGGTATGTAAAAAATTGGCAGAGCTCAGAAAAGTGGAGCACGTAGGAGGGTTTACAGCAACTCCCCATAATGAAAAGTCAAAGTATTTATGGCATTTTGATTTATAAAAAGAATAACTAGCATATATGTTAGAAGTTTATAAACTTATCAACATTTATTGTTCCCTTTTCTAAACACTGGATCCCTTGGAACCCCCAGATAAATTCAATGGCACTGATAGTAGTTTTACGCAAATTCTGTGGACACTGAATTCTTCCTCCCTCTTGACTCACCAAAGAGGCAGTTTCCACAATACCTCCGGATTCCCTCCCTGGATGGATGTGACTACTTGACAGAAGGACATGCCAATCTCCCCTCTGCCCCACCAGCTTCTCTACTTTCTCCTTTCCTGTTTTTATCTCTGGCTAGAAGGGGGAAGGATGGAGTACTCTCTTCCCTCGTGTTCTTTCTTGGATTTTTATTGGAAGCTTCTGTGCCTGGTTAAAAAAAAGAGAGAGAGGAGGGAATCTTGGACACTTAGAAATGGATACAGATTGTTTGCTGTGATGCTTTCAGTACTGAGCACTATTACAGTGGACTCAGCTACATTAGTAAAGAAAAAAGCCTTTTAAATGTGTTATAACACTGTGACACCAGATGGCGCTGTGGAGCTCCGCCTTTCAGCAACGTGATTTCTCGTTAGGAGGTTTCCAACACGTTTTCCTGAAACTTTTTTTTGATCCAACCAGTATACAGAAGCAAACATTAGTCAGTTAAGTTGATAATTGGCTTTAGACAAAGTACTTAGAATATGTATTTCTTCCCCAGTGCAATACTATGCATCTGTATTAAGAAACAAGCTATGTTGAGTTCAGTGAGCTTTACTCACAGGTAAATGAACATAGGATTGCAGCCAAGGTATGTGTTTGGAAAAGAAAAAGGCTGGTACCAATTTTGCTTGAACTTCAGTATTCATCTAATGGGTCACAGCCAAATTTTGACAGTGGTTTATTTATTCTGGGGAGAAGATGTGTTGTTTTTAGTTCCAGGCATCAAGAGCAAAAAACTAAATATATATTGGCAACCAAAAAGATTGCTCAGGTGTGGCTGCAAGAGTCTTTGACTGCAATTTCCCATGAACTTTTGGGATGTTGAAGTAAAGGAATGACTATGGTTGGCATTGATTTCCCCCTCTTTCCCTGTCTCCCTCCCCTGTACCAATATAAAAAGTCAATTTTCACACTGTGTGTGTATTTCTCTTGTTTCATTTTAAGGCTATCTTCAAGCACAACCATCTGTGTAATGAAATAGTCCTGTTTGAACACTACATTTCCATATCAACTTTCGAAAGCTGGGACAGAAATGTTCAAAAGCTGAAATGTCTAGTTAGCTTAAAATAAGACCATATCCCCAATGGAACTGTGTTCGTACATGCATTTGATGCGCAAAATTTTGTTCAGGAACAATTAACTGAGGGTATTGCAAAGCAAGCTTTTGCTCCCAAGGCCTTAAGTGTAAATTTAGAATACCTCCCAACACAGAGGCAAAGAGACTTGCATGGTTGCCTGGCTGGAACAGACTGGAAGGCAACCTAAACCAATGGTGGCGTTAACTCAGGGACGTTCAGAAGTATCAAAGACCTTTATCTCAATGGTGATTTCAGATGTGATTTCACTTTGTCCCTATATTCCTGCATTGGGGGTATTGCAGTGTGAAGGGCAATGAATGATAGCAAAGAAAGGGATAGTAATCTGGTTTTTGTTTTGATTTTATGTAAGTGATTTTTAATGTGAACCGCCCTGAGACCATCGGGTATAGGGCGGTATAGAAATAGAATAAATAATATTAATAATATAATATAATTAATATAATATAATATAATATAATATAGGGAGGGGGAACCCATCCCAGTGAGGTCATGGAGGTTTAGTAGGAAACAAACTCATAAGGCATCTTTAGATCTGTCCGCCAAAAGCTCTAATCCAATCCAATCCCAATAGATTTATTGTACTATCCATTGTCTATGAGAAATGTTAATAAGAAATGAATACACGTAAAGGGATCCCACACCACAAATACTAGTCTCTATTTAGATCTCTGCATCTCCCTTACAGTTCAGTGGCATATTGTCCAGGGTCGTCTTTCTGATCTATGGGACGCGTGTGGCACTGTGGTCTGAACCACTGATCCTCTCTGGCTTGCCATTCAGAAGGTTGGCGGTTTGAATCCCCACAACAGGGTGAGCTCCCATTGCTCTGTCCCAGCTCCTGCCAACCTAGCAGTTCAAAAGCACACCAGTGCAAGTAGATAAATAGGTACCATTGCAGTGGGAAGGTAAATGGTGTTTCCTTGTGCTCTGGTTTCCATCACAGTGTCCCATTGTGCCAGAAGCGGTTTAGTCATGCTGGCCACATGACCCAGAAAGCTGTCTGTGGACAAACACCGGCTCCCTCGGCCTGAAAGCGAGATGAGCGCTGCAATCCCATAGTCGCCTTTGACTGGACTTAACCGTCCAGGGGTCCTTTACTTTTTACCTTTTTGATCTTCTTGGCCTCCAGAGTAAAAAGGGCAATTTTGTGAGTAACTGAAGCGTTTGAATCACTAAGAAGCCATAGGACCTCCTCTGCTCTAATCAGATATGACAAAATGAGAATTATGTAGATCTTTCACATGAAACTTTGCCAGCCCTATCATTAGGTAGATTGAGACAACCACCTCATGTGGGAAATACTGGGGACAGAGCCCTCAGTTGTTCCTCCTGGGTTTCCCTTCTGTTGGAGAACAAAGCTGTGCTGTTCTCCCCAAGTCTTGTCCTGTTCCCCTCAGGTGTAGTGGAATACATTGTTCCACTGTCACTATTGGAGTGAGATTCTGTACGTGCAATTGGTAAAGGAGTGGGATGAAGAATCCATTTAAAATGGATTTATATACTTGAATCTGATTATTCTAACCAGAACAAACTTTGCTCACAACAAAGCATCTATTTTATTAAGCACCTGCATACGTCTGAGCTGCTTGTGCATTGTCAGAGTTTTAAATAAATAAATCCCAACTAATTATATGCAAAAGTATGTATATTATATGCACAATAAAGTTAAAAGAGTCAAGACCCATGCTGGACTATATTTTCGCAACACAGTTTTATAAGTATAGTGGTACTTGGTTCTCAAACTTAATCTGTTCCAGAAGTCAGTTTGACTTCCGAAATGTTTGAAAACCAAGGCACGGCTTCCGATTGGTGTAGGGCCCCTGGAAACAATATCTGACAGCTGCATCAGATGTTTGGCTTCCGAAAAAGGTTCAAAAACTGGAACACTTACTTCCAGGTTTTCGGTGTTTGAGAACCAAGGCGTTTGAGAACCAAGATACCACAGTATACATATTTTATCCTTTCAGAAACCTGTACGTTTGTACAATATATGTATATTAGTATGCGAGATTTGTTTATATTTTTAGTGGAACTAGGAGAAAACTCAATTAAGAAATAAAATAGGAATTAGAAAAAATCCATGTGGATAAGCTCAACTTCATGAATTTTTTTAAAAAAACAATTCCTACATGGGACTTGGCTACATTCATAAAGTGCTTTATATGTGTTATAACACTGTGACACCAGATGGCGCTGTGGAGTCCCATCTTTTGCCAATGAGATTTCCCTGTGTGAAGTTTACAACCCGTTTAACTGAATCGCTTTTTTGGTGTGTCTAGATCCAGCTCAGGTGAGGCACCTTCTTGTCTTTTCCTTCACACAGCAAAATGTTGGGCTTTATATTCCCCAATGTGGTTGACTTTAAAAGAGGGATTCCACATTTCATCTTTAGTATAAAACATTTATAAATATAGTATAAATAAATAGTATAAAACATCTGGGCCAGAGATGCTTTGGAGGAGAAACAGCCCACGATCTTGAACAGAACACAAGGATGCCCTATTACTGTGGCTGCTCAGGCAAATTTTAATAGCTCCAATGTTGTTTACTGTCAGAATAGTCTAGTATAAATTAGATAATTGAGTCTGCTTCTATTTTTGGTATTGTTGACAAGTTGTTAATATAACGTGGCCTGTCTGTATCTTTGATTATGTTATGGCCTACAGCTTAAACAATTAATAAAGAAATTCATTCATCTGTACTTGCGTTCAAGGAATCTCCATAGGCCAAAGTATATAAAATTGTTAGCGGAAATGAAATATTGCCACAAGCACCATTAAAATCCTGCAGTTCTGCTTAAGGTTCATGAATTGCTGTTTTGCATTCCTTGGTATTGTTGTGGACAGTGGGACACTACTAGAAATGACTTGTTGAAACTTTTAGAAAATGTTGCTTGCTGTGACTCATGCCAAGCATTAAAATTTAACAAACAAGGTTGTCATTAGTTGCATCTGAAAAGGTTTGCATTGAGTCTGGCAAATGTTATCGGCATATATTCTCTAAAGATGGAATGTTCAATTAAATGGGGAAACAAGGTTTACTCAACCAGCGATAAAGTGAAAGGTATTTATTTTATGGCAAAGACTGCCAACTTTTCTGTCTCAGCCGAAAGCTCTCGGGCAGCACCTCTGAACCTAACAGAGTACAATTTAAATGATTTACTATTTATTTTGTGTTCTCGATGAGTTTGACCAAACTGTGGGAGGCAGTGGAAGACAGGAGTGCCTGGCATGCTCTGGTCCATGGGGGTCACAAAGAGTCGGACACGACTAAACAACTAAACAACAACAACAACAACTATTTATTTTAGAATTTGCACAAATCAAGATGGCCAAATGAAATAATAAGAAGAGGAAAATGCAGTAGTTGGGCTTAGTTTGAAGAATTATACCTTGCTGGTCTGGACTGATTGTACAGCCTTGTTTTATGGACTGTTGTGTAATATACAGATGACATATCTTTTTTTGCTTATTCATTGGGAATTACTTATAGGACTAACTTGAGAAGCCTGAACTGACCAGGGGCTCAAATGGGAAGTGCAGCAGAACTCCTCTGTAAGGCACATTATTAGTCTGAGGCTGAGAATATTAAAGGTTGCAAATTAGTGGAACCTGTCACCCCAGTGGTGGTGTATGATTGGCAGGGGGCAATTAGACTGAGTCTATATGAAAGGATAGCTAGACTGGAAGCTGGTGATTCCTATTCATCCTGTTTTGTATTTATCCGCAAAATGGGTTTTCAAAATGTCTTTATGAATATTTGTGTTTAAATATGTACTTAAATGTGCATTTTATCACAAAATATGTATTTATTTTAGCTCAATGTACACATTGATAAACTTGTTTTAACCCAAATATATGTTCTGACCCAAGAAGCATTTCACAAAAGTGTAAGATGCAAAAGGATCCTTATGTTTTGATCCCTCAATTAGTTTGAGAGGTACAAATTAGTTCAGTTTACTTTGAAATGTGAACCAAACAAAATAACCTCTATCTCCTGTTGTAGTCTAACAGCATATGAGGGAGGACACAGTTGAGGATGGTCAATTTACCATTCTGGGAATGAGTCTTGACAAGTCTTCTGCTCATGCCCTTCCCACCGCTGGCAGGGCTGCAAGTAGAAGTTCAGAATACTGTGCTTCCATTTTAGATTAGCTACTGTTTATTGTGTCATTTGTACCCGACAAATTATTGTGAAGTTCAACGATGGTTTGTTGAAACCTTCATGTGAGAGTTTATGAAGTTGGTTTGTTTCAACAAGTGGCAGTTAAGGTGAACCGCAGTTCAGAGTCCGAAGAACGTATTAAACTGCAGTTATTCTGAAAAGGAAATAGAAGCATTCCATCTCCGCCTTCCTGCTCCTACACAGGAGATGGGAATGTGAGAGTGTATGAGTCTGAGGCTCATTGTGGCTCATCCTCATGATGCTAAAGCATGGTTTAGTATTATGCCTGAACCAAGGCACTCTAAATTATGCCTCATAAAAGCAGCCAAGATTCCAACAGACAAGCCACCAAGCCACACATCTGCCAGCATGCAAGCATTTGGAACTTCCCTCATCACACATTGTTGTCTGGGGGAGGAATAATTTCCAGTGACCAGGAGGAACATATGTTTGCTTGCAGAATTGCACGTTTATTAGTATATTTCGTAAGGAGAAAGGAGAGACCTTATAATCTCATCAGTGCCAGCCAAGTTCATGTGGGTTGGAGCCTGTTTTAAGACAGCTTGGAAGTGGGCTGGCTGCTTTTTATTTGTATTTACCCATTAATTATCAATGCTCATTTTGAATTGCTCATTACCTAATAGAGTATGGTAAGTCATATGCCAATCTGGCTTAAGCACCTTGGAAGGATGAATAAACAGAACCTCATCCTGCATTTTTAAAGTGTCATCTACATGATAACCAAGATGCTTTTTTAAAAAATAAAAGGAAAAATGATATGATGGTAACTTTAATGGTTGCAAAACGTGAGCGTCTTCAGTTTAATAGCAACTGAGGGATAACTCAGTCAGTAGAGTATGAGACTCTCAATCTCAGGATTATGGATTTGAGTCCCACATTGGACGAGATCCCTGCATTGCAGGCGGTTGGACTAGACGATTCTCCTGGTCCCTTTCTTGTTGTTGTTTAATCGTTTAGTCGTGTCCGACTCTTCGTGACCCCATGGACCAGAGCACAGCAGGCACTCCTGTCTTCCTCTGCCTCCCACAGTTTGGTCAAACTCATGCTGGTAGCTTTGAGAACACTGTCCAACCATCTCATCCTCTGTCGTCCCCTTCTCCTTGTGCCCTCCATCTTTCCCACCACCGGGGTCTTTTCCAGGGAGTCTTCTCTTCTCATGAGGTGGCCAAAGTATTGGAGCCTCAGCTTCAGGATCTGTCCTTCCAGTGAGCACTCAGGGCTGATTTCCTTAAGAATGGAGAGGTTTGATCTTCTTGCAGTCCATGGGACTCTCAAGAGTCTCCTCCAGCACCATAATTCAAAAGCATCAATTCTTCGGTGATCAGCCTTCTTTATGGTCCAGCTCTCGCTTCCATACATCACTACTGGGAAAACCATAGCTTTAACTATACGGACCTTTGTGGGCAAGGTGAGGTCCCTTTCTACAATTATATCATTCTATTATCACAATCTAGCTTTATTGTTGAGACTATCTATGCAACTATCTGTGGCAGAATGCATGGTAATACAAAAGATAGAATTCATGGTAACGCAAAACCCACATCCAGGCATTAATAAAATACAAGAAAGGGCTAGCTCTGTTCCTGTCATTTTCATTCAGACCTGCCCCGTCCACTCCATTCCTGACCTTCCTGAATCTGAAAGGGCCTCTAAGACGAAGTGCCTTTGGCTAAACATGCTTAGAAGCCTCCTTGTGATTCACAGTAATAAGAACCTAAGACCCAGTGCACCATCTAGTTCAGCACCTCACAATGGCCATTCAGATGCCTACGGGAAACATTCAAGCATGACCTGAGCACAAAAGCACTCCCTCTCCCTTCTGCAGATTCCAGCAAGTAGTATTCAGGAGAATACTGCCTCCGGTGGTGAAGGGAAGAAAGTGGTTTTCAGACCATCAATCATGTAGGGTTCCTTTTCTCAGGGATGCTTCTAAGGCTGTTCAGCTGGAGCTGCACAGAACATCCCTTCTGACTTCCCCACTCAACAGGCGTAAAATGAGTGTACATGGCACTGTGACCATATTAGGTAAAGGACCCCTGACCATTAGGTCCAGTCGTGACCGACTCTGGGGTTGCAGCGCTCATCTCGCTTTATTGGCCGAGGGAGCTGGTGTACAGCTTCCAGGTCATGTGGCCAGCATGACTAAGCCACTTCTGGCGAACCAGAGCAGCGCACGGAAATGCCGTTTACTTTCCCGCCGGAGCGGTACCTATTTATCTAATTGCACTTTGACATGCTTTCGAACTGATAGGTTGGCAGGAGCAGGGACCGAGCAACAGGAGCTCACCCCGTCACGGGGATTCGAACCGCCGATCTTCTGATCGGCAAGTCCTAGGCTCTGTGGTTTAACCCACAGTGCCACCCACGTCCCTTGTGACCATGCTACCTAGGCCTAATTCCAGAACAGGACTAAAGTGTTTATGTTTTACCATAGGACAGCCATTTGAGTCTTTAAAAATCAAAATTTGTTTTTATTGCTGCTTGAAAGAATGACCAAAAACCTGCTTAGATAAAATCAGGCAGTACAAATGATTATGGGTTGTCATTCATTACAGACAATATTGTATTCTGCCTCGGACACAAAAGGAGTACACTCTGTTTTTATTGCTCTTCGGTGGAATGGCATGCTTGATCGATTGTGCTGCTGTTTGCAAGGGGAAGGCAAAATATTGCAAACCTTCTGTGTAATGTAACTTGAACATTTGTTAATAGCAGGGGCTGTTAACTAACATTTGTTTGTAGCAGGGGCTGTGTTTGCCACCCTGGTTGCCTGTTGTTTTTGTTTTCTGCTTCTTTTGTATGCCTTCACTCATCAGCCATTTGACCTTGGATAAGTCATTATCATCTGTAATAATTAGGGGAGCCATGAGGCCTGACTAATTATTTGAAAATTGTTTTAGACTTTGCCATAAAGAATTTTACTCATTGGCTGTAAGATTTGTGCTTAGGTAGGGAACATTCCATGGCAATATGCTTTGTTTAAAATAAAATAAAAACAGCCACTCATTCCTTCAGATGATGATGATGAGTCTTCTGAATCGTTTTAGAGAGAATGCAGTTTTGAGCAAAATGCACATTGGCAAGGATGATTTGTTTTACTTATACGAGGAATGTGACCAAATGACCCGACAGAATCATAGTATCATGGAATTGTAGAGTTGTAAGGGACTCTGAGGTTCATCTAGTCCATCCCCCTTGCAATGCAGCAACCTCAACTAAAGCACTCATAGTGATTGGCTGTCCACCTATCTGACACTCGTCATAGTTAAGTGGTGCCCTTCCTAGTGGCACCATCATGGCAGGACTTCTAAGACAGAAGTTCAGGGCTCAAGTCGGTTGGAAGGTCTCTGAACACAGCAGGGCTGGTTTACCACATTGGGACTATCCAGATATTGGGGATATAGGAACCTGCCTTATACATACAGACCATTGGTCCATTTAGCCTAGCACAAAAACAAAATCCAGATAAGCCCAGCTTCTAAAATTATCTAACTGCATTGCTCGGCTCCTTCCAAACAGAAGGACAGATATATAGTATGAATGGGCAGAGATGATCCAGTTTTGTCCCTTTCACATGGATTCACTCTTAAGTCTGTTCTGTCCTGCTTATGTGTGATTTCCCTAATAAATAAATAAACCTGCACATTAGCCTGCATATCAGATGAGCCCTCTTTGAGATCCAGACTTGCCAAATCCCCCTAGCATCCCTAATATAACTCCCTCTGTCTTATAACCATGCACACCTTGACAAAGAAGTATGTGTATGTACCATCTTATCTAATCCAGGGTTTCCCAAATTTGGGTCTCCAGCTGTTTTTGGACTACAGCTCCCATCACCCCTAGCTAGCAGGACCAGCGGTCAGGGATGATGGGAATTGTAGTCCAAAAGCAGCTGGAGACCCAAATTTGGGAAATCTTGATCTAATCGGACCTCGAAAAAGCATAGGAAATGTAACTTGATCTGAGTGATCTGCTCAGGGAACACTGAGCACAGAAGCCAAAGTTCCAGCAAATAATTCATGAGCCTCTGGCTTAGAGATACATCTGCATAAAATGTTCATTCAACATTTGCAGATACATTTGTAACCATCATCTATATATGGAAAATTCATGAGTGGGAAACTCATCAGTTAACTCCAGGTTTTTTTATATATATATTTTATAATGTGACTAGTTTGCCATCTTTAATTATGCCCGAACATTTTGAAGAAGAGAAAGAGAAGAGATTATGGGCCATCAGTGGCACTTTTGCCACAGCAAATGATGGGAGCTTTAATAACGATATTAAGGAAACCATTCAGACTCAACTTGAGCTACAGCAGCTGGTGCAGTAATGTACTTTGCATAAGCCAAGAAATATCATTTTTAATTTGCTTGTCCAGTCAACTGAGACAATGATCACCCCATTTTTATTATAATACGTATTAGAAAATAACTGCGATCAATCTTGTGGTGTACTTGTCTGCCACACATTTAGAAATGCAAGGGGATGCTTTTGTTTTCTCATTAATTGGAAACCATTAATGGGAGGTGAGGAACAAACTCAGACAGCATGGGGCTCCTATCGCATATTTCCTGTACTGGCAGGAACACTGAAACATGTGGCGAGACACAGGCATTTGCAAACAGCATGGTTCTTTCTATCTTCGTAGCTGTAGTGTTCAGTAGCTTTGATACCACAACTCTCTTTCTGAAGTACCATCTAGCCCTACTGCATCTGCCAAGCACACTCCTCGATACATGGAAAGGGCGTATCGAGTGGCATTAACTGACGTCTCTTCAGTGGGCCTGAAATCCTTTAAGATGTTGTGTAGCAGAGCCTGATGTAGCTCTGAACTGTCACAATTGTTCTTCTGATGCCTGCCAAATCCATATAGGATCAGGTCAAGGCTTTGTCTACACGAGGCGAAAGACAAGACAGCCACTAGCAGTTAGATCTTACATCAGCACAATGTTCCCCACTGCGTCCGGCTTGGCTAGACTGCAGGCTGCAGGGCACACACACCTCTATTGCCCAATGCTCTGGAGTTAAACCAGGCTGGGCTAGAAATAGGAACTGGTGCTGGTGAGAAAAGGAAAGGGCAAGAAGAGTACCCAAATGGAAGGACACAGAAATAATAACAGAGATAGCCCCGCTATGGGACAGAAGCAAGTCAATGGCCTAGGACTTGAAGGAAGGAGGAACTTAGTCTGAACCATGGCTCTGGAACATGGAAGATGGGCCCGTGTGTCAACAATAAAAGTTGAAGGGTCTTTTTTTTGTTTTGTTACAACATCCCAAATTGTGAGCCTGATTTCTATCTCAGAAGCAGGGAATAGATAGAGTCATCCAATGTAGAGCTGCCCACAGGAATCCCAGAGATAATAATTTCGAAGTGCATTTGGTTTCTTTCCAGTGCGGCTGATATCCATAGAAGCATAGAATTGTAGAGAAGGGACCATGAGGGTCATCTAGACCAAACCCCTGCAATGCAGGAATCTTTTGCTCAATGTGGGGCTCAAACCCATGACCCTAAGATTAAGGGTCTCATGCTCTACCAACTAAGCTACGTTGGAGGGTTCAACATATTAATATACTGTACTAGAGCTGCTGCCCAAGTTGTTTTTAGGATTCTAGACACTGCAGTGAAACTGAAGCACATTTCATTGTGTCTTGGAAGTACTGAAACATATAACAATATGTTGTTAAAACAGCAACACAACATTCATCCCAATCTAGTCAGGGCGATCTGCACCTCAAAACATGTTTATGTGCTTGAATCAGCTTTTTTGATCAGCTCTGTTTAAGCAAAAGAGCATGGTCCAACACACAACCCAGATACACATATACCTAGAACAGAGGAATGAATCATTTGCCTTTGCTGCCTTAACAAACAAATGACTGTGACTACCCAGAGCATCTGCTTTGACTGCTTTGACTTGGGGGGGGGGGGGGTCTGAGTACAGGTACTGCCATTTCCCCCTTCCCTCACCCCAAAGGCAATGAAAGCTAAGAGTGTAGACAATAACACACAGTTAGTTAGTTAGTTAGTTAGTTAGTTAGTTAGTTATACGAGATTAAAACCAACAAACCTTAAAGGTCATGCTATAGTTTCAGGTGGAAGATCTGAAGCTGTTAAGATGGCTGCACTGCATTCTAAGCCAAATCTGTATGTGAAGACAGATAGGGGTGGAGAGAGAGAGAGTTATGAATGGAGAAAGAGGCTAGAGCCAGGAGAAGCATTTTATATATAGATTTGCAACGAGTTGTTCCCGTGATCTAATTCTCTCCAGTGATAGACACTGTAGCCTTCAGCAAGTCAGTCCATCTCACCCATTTCTTAAATGGAGATAAAGTTAAATCATCTCTCAGGAAAGGTTGCAGCAAATTAGGAATGCATCATATTGCCAGCTTTAGCAGCGCAGTGTTTAACTATGTCTGGGTTCAGAAAATAGCCGCTTGCTCAACGCCAGAATAATATGACTGCATGCTCATTTAATAACTGTTGCATGCAGCGCATACAGTATACTTAAATTGGAATGATACAGGGGCGATCAGCATGGCCTCTGCACATGTATTTGTGTATCATGCAAGGGAGCATGAAGAAATAGCTGGAAAACCATCACTACATCTTGTAAGAGTGAATAGCGTAGTGTTATTGTGCTGTGTGAAGGAATACTTTCTTTCGTCTGCCCCAACTCTTCCAATATTCAGCTTCATGAGTTCTAGTGTTATGAGAGAAGGGGGGAAAGCTTCTCTCTGTCTACTTTCTCCACACAATGCATCATTGGATAAGTCTCTATTATGTCTCCTCCTACCCTCCTTATCTCCAAACAGGCCTTTGGTCTGATTAAATGCTGCAATTTTATCCGTGTATTTTGTTACCTGGCTCCTGTTTTATGCTTTAATTTGTTTTTATGTTTTCCATTGTGAACCATCCTGAGAGGGCCTGAAAGGTGGCATAAATATATGGAAAGTCTGATATGGATTTCTCTTGCTTCCATAGTGTTATGCTCTGTCTGTGTGGAAGCCATTATGCCAGCCCAGACTATTAACCTCTCATTAAAATATGACCAACGGGTCTGTGTGGTATAATTCAAATTGCATTAGAGTAAGTGGAAAGCGCTGAAATGCTTCAGAACAGGCTATGTGATCATTTCTTTAGCTGGTGACAGGTGGAACTGACAACTGACTTTGCTTTAGAGGTTCTCTAGAACTTCTGCTCACCAGGTAAGGTTGCCATCTTTGTTTGGACAAAATACAGGACAGGTCTGGCAAAATAAAGGGCAGGTTGGGGTGGGGATTGGGGGGCACAGACACTCTCAGGACACTAAATCCTCTTCCTCCTTTGCGGAGGAGGGTTCCCATATTCGGCCCACCACCACCCAGGCCTGGCCCTGCTCTTCCCATCCACTCATGTGGCAGGGGTAGATGGCTGGCTCCCATGGGTGACTTGAGTCGCAGCTCCAGCCTCTTGCCCATGCTGATGTCGGAAAAGACTTGAGCACGGAGGAGGAGGAGGGAAGAGGGAAGAAGATAGTTCAGGTCAGGGGCAGAGGGGGCCAAGCAGTGGCAGACCCATATTATGAGTGGCAGCTGAGGAGGAGCATCAGGGCAAGGGATGGGGAGGAGGTTGCTCTCTCCCCATTCTCTCTACCAACAGCGATGCAACTGCCATTTTGGGCCAGCTGAGCCCAAATATGGGGGACAGGGGACACTTTTGTCCCAAAAACGGGGTGATTTTTTTAAGGGATGGCTGGCAACCCTGTCACCAGGTGACACAACTTTTCCTGAACTGTACCACTTCAGACTGAAGCTAAGGGGTTGAATGATTAAATGGCGCAGGGTTTTATCCAATGGTTGCAGGAGTGGAAAGCAACTGTTGCAACTCATCATTCCTTTCATTCCTGTCCTTCAAAGTCCCATAGCCTTTCCAGAGGGTTGTGGGAACCTGCTGAAAATCGTAGGCACATTTTTTTTCCTGCCGAATTTCCGCCGTGGCCTATTTGCTGTGTTAAAATGCAAACAGGCTGTTGGAGTAGAACTGTCTCATCTCTCCGCTGAAAGGTGACACAACCTAAGGGAATAGTTCCTAGCCGAACAAAATAGCAACATTCCACCAAGGCATAAAATGTGCCTATATATCCACCTGGCCCTTCACCAACAACTGATTGCTCTCGAGTTTGGCTTTTGCATTTTTTATTATAGTACCGACAAACACACACACCCCAATGTGACCAATTGTTCTTTGTTACATTGCCAGAAGTTGCAAAGAAACAGGCTACAGATGAACAGTAGCCGGTGGGGTCTGAATACACAATAGAATTATTTACAGTTGAAGGGTTTTAAGCACCCAGAAAGATTAGGCTCTTTCAGACTCTTTGGCTCAGGCTTTGAGAAACGGTGTGCTCTGTTTTATTCTGGCAGGGCTTGTTCAACAGAGTAAATGGCTCTGTGGGCAGAGAAGCGGCTGGATCGTTGCTCAAATCAAGAAATGTCATGGAGGCTGGCAGACCAGACTCCCCCACTGCTAAAATGCCAGACGAGGAAGGCATAATAACAATTAGCCACCTGAGAGGAACAATGGGGGCGAAAAACAAAAAAATTAAAAGCGGGGTAAAGAAGCAGGTTGAAGGTGCCAATTGTAAACTTTAAGTAGCTAAATTCTTCCAGGGGTTACAGGGAGAGGGGGAGAAAGAGAGAAGACACCTTGCTGGAAAATCTGAAGGATTTTTAGTTCAAGGCCAAGGAAGAAAAACACTCTCAAAGAGGTAGCCAGGAAAACACTTATCCAAGGCAATTGTAACTTGCATTTCTGGGTTAGGCAGTGGCAAAAAATCACATTAATTGATTGGTTTCATGGCAATCTCAGATGTTTCTGAGACAAAATGACACAGAGAATAAACATGTTCACAGACGGTTGAAATTGCAGGCCTTATCTAAACCAAAGCAAGAGGGGGAAACAGGAAACTTGAGCCAAGGCAAGTCATTTGAAATGTACAAAAGCAGCATACGATAATTGCCCTTCCAGCTGCTCTCTGCAAGAGTTCAGGTGGAGGAAGGGCCGCGCACAAAGAGAAATAGCGAATGCAGGTAGGAGACCAGCTAACATTACAATTTCATGGAGTTTTGACTCCACAAAATGTTGAAAAGGGTAATCCAAAATTATCATAGGGATGGAGCGACTCCGATATCAGGAAAGGCTGCAGCAGTTGAAATTTTTTTGTTTAGAAAAAGGCAGGAAAGAGATGACGAGAGCTTTATAAAATCATGCATGGAGAAAGTGGATAGAGAAAGGTTTTCCTTCCTCTCTCATGCCACTAGAACAGTGCTTCCTAACTTCAGTCTCCAAGTGTTTTTGGACTACAAATCCCATCATCTGGTCACTGGTCTTGCTAGCTAGTTATAATGAGAGTTGTAGTCCAAAAAACAGCCAGAGACCCAAGTTTGGGAAACACTGCACTAGAACATCCAAGGAAGCGGAATGATGGAAAATTCAGGACAGATAACAGAAAGTACATCCTTACACAGTGCGTAGTTAAACTATGGAAGTTGAGTATGAGACCATGAAGAATACATCCTGAATGCCCTTTCTTGCCTTTGACTTAACCACAGTTGTTTGGCTTTAGCTAATAAAGTCTTCATTTGTAAAAACATATTTGCTCTGCAGGTACTTGATTTTACCAATCAAAGGATCATACAATGCTTTTTCCTCCCCTCTTTTTACCAGAAGTTGCTAGTGCTGTGGTTTATTTGTGTCAAAGTGCTGACAGTTTGGGTTTAGTTCCTGAAAGCTATCAGAAATAATCTGGCCTTTCGTTTTATCAGAGCCAACTTTTTAAAATACCCTTCCCTCTCTGTACCTGACTCTCTCCTTTTTATTTACTGGCACTTCACTTTCATGGGCAGCTTAGTAAGCATTTAAACACTCCACGACACCACATCAGTTCCAAAGGATATCTCTTACTTGACCTTTATTGAAAGGAAATGTGGCAAATGTGTATTAAGCCAAAATGTATGAGAGACTTTGACACAGATACGAGATTTTCTACATTTTTTGTGTTAAAATTTATTACTCACATTATTGATTATTGATCAAAGATACAGCAGGGTCAGCTACAAGGCAACAACCTAATTGCAAACTAAAGTTTAATTCGTGATCTTCTTAGTTACGGAACAAGTATCAACTCCCCTAAATGGCAACAGCGTATTTGCTTCTATTATTATTGTTGTTGTTGTTGTTGTTAAAAACCATAATTTTATTAATCTAGATTTCTAAAATAGCTTACAAAAGAGAACCATAAAAAATATATAAAACAGATCAAAAACACCAGAAACTAAAGCAGTTATCTTAGCAACAGTAAAAATACAAAAAGCAGTAGATATAAAATCAGTTAAAATCCTGGACAATCTTTTTTTTTTTTTGGGAAGGGGGGTATCTAAAACGTGGCTCTCTGGGCAACCCAATCAGGTGGTGGCATATAAATAATAGTAATTATTATTAAGAAAACCTACAGAGTGGCAGGGATAAGTAGAGAAGCACCTCTGTGATGATAGCATTAAAATATCCTGTTCTTCTTCAATAAAAAAGAAAAAGGGAGACCAGAATGTAACAAAGGTATCTTTTTTTGCCCTTAATCAGTTGCCGATGGTGTGTGAGGGGTTCTGATAGAGCAATACTCCAGATATTATTAACCCAAGCCTCTATTGGTATATTAGAGGTTTTCTTCCATCGATGGGCAACAACTAGTCTAACTGCTGTGAATAGGAAGGAAAATAATTCTGTAGATTTAAGGGTAGAGTTTGGGGCCAAAGCTAGTGATAATAAAACAAGGGTCAAATTAGGAGAGATATCTTGTTTGGTAACTTTGGGGAACAGATGAAAAACTTTTTGCCAAAACTTTTTGCCAAAAGGCATGGACTCCCACCAAACATTAAAGTAGGAACATCGTTCTCCGCATAATGGTGAGCTTGAAGGATTTATCTTTATAACGGCATATTTGCAACTGAGAGTGAATATTCTAGATAGATGAAAGTATTGCAAACAGCTGCCATGGATCAGTGAAGAGAAGGGAAAAAGTGACTTTCATTGGGAAACAGTGATAAGTAATCACCTGGATATGTGATAAGTAGCAACCAAATCAACACTGTCAGCAGAGCGAAGAATATACACATTGATCCTAGGATTTAGTCTTTCTGTACTGTAGCGACAAAATTATGGAAAACCAGCATTTCAAATATTTTCACTATGACTGTACATGCCAATGATTCGCTGTGGAACCGTGGGTTCTGAGGTATGCAGGGAACTTTCCCACTAATGAGTATTTCTCCATTTACTTTAATGGGAGAAGAAAATATTTGTGCACTGATCAACAGGAATGAAACACTCGGCATACACGAGGTCTCTCTGTGTGTATCAGAGCACATGACAGAATCACTGAAGGTTGGTTTACATCTGGGATTGGCTTCTTGTTGTTGTTTAGTTGTTTAGTCGGGTCCGACTCTTCGTGACCCCATGGACCAGAGCACGCCAGGCTCTCCTGTCTTCCACTGTCTTCCACTGTTTGGTCAAACTCTTGCTGGTAGCTTCAAGAATACTGTCCAACCATCTCGTCCTCTGTTGTCCCCTTCTCCTTGTGCCCTCTGTCTTTCCCAACATCAGGGTCTTTCCCAGGGAGTCTTCGCTTCTCATGAGGTGGCCAAAGTATTAGAGCCTCAGCTTCATGATCTGTCTTTCCAGTGAGCACTCAAGGCTGATTTCCTTCAGAATGGAGAGGTTTGATCTTCTTGCAGTCCATGGGACTCTCAAGAGTCTCCTCCAACACCATAATTCAAAAGCATCAATTCTTCGGTGATCAGCCTTCTTTATAGTCCAGCTCTCACTTCCATACATCACTATGGAGAAAACCATAGCTTTAACTATACGGACCTTTGTTGGCAAGGTGATGTCTCTGCTTTTTAAGATGCTGTCCAGGTTTGTCATTGCTTTTTCCCAAGAAGCAGGCATCTTTTAATTTTGTGACTGCTGTCACCATCTGCAGTGATCATGGAGCCCAGGAAAGTAAAATGCACGGCATAGCTCATAGCTTCTCTGAGTTATTCAAGCCCCTTCACCACGGCAAGGCAGTGATCCATGAAGGGGGGGATTGGCTACGGAGATCAAATAGTGCCCATTACTACCCAACCTGACCATGTCCTTTGTAATCCCCCTTGGACAAAGGCTGTCCTAGTAGCAGAAGCCAGTTCCCCCTTCTCCCTCTGACCATGTACTTTCTCCTTTTCTCCAAATTCGCTCTGGAGAGTCAGAAGAACTTCCCAGAGCAGTTGGGGGAGAAGCAGGGAGATCATTTCATCTGGCAAGCTTTAATGCTTGCACCAGCAGAGTGACCTTTTCCAGCTATTAAGGCAGTGTTCCAAAAAACGTATATAAGCTTGCTGAAGTTGAAGTATAATAATGTCAACACATGCGAAACGCTGGAAGAGGCGAATATAGGGGAGCACGACCAATTCGCCCGCACTATGCGCTGAGCCAAGAGGGTGCTGCAGGGGGCACTGCAACAACGACAAACAACAGAAGGCAAGAGGTGGGGGCTCCAAATTTTGTTGTGGCACAGGGCACTGCTGCAATTGTAAAGCTCAAAGTCTTCCAATGTGCTGGGGAGCAGGAGCAGGGAATCCTTGCACAAATCTGTTTCTCTTCCTTTGATACGACTTTTGCAGGTTTCAAGTGCCTGACAGCTTTACATTCAGAATAAGATTTTCCCCCTTTTCTTGGTATCTGACTATTTACAGATACTGATGCTTAGATCAGTTAGGGTCATACATATGATTCTCACAGCACAGTGGACGGCATTAAAGCATTTAAGCAACTGCGGTGCAAAGGCATGGGAGAGCAGCTGTGTGCTCTTTGATGGAGTCTTGACTCCACTGTGAGGCAGGTGCAGAAGGCAAAGGAATTCAAAATGGTGCTGCTTTCCTTCAAAGTGAGACTTCATGCTTTGGCAAGGAAACAGCAGAGATCATAGCCACTCCACCACATATGAAATAGACACTGTCAATGTTGTCTGCAGCTGCAATGCCTGTAGAGATACTGATGATTTCTGGAAGTCTGGATATTCATTGCACTGAGCTGGGCTCAGGCCTTGTGGATGAAGCACCAATAAAGTTCCTCTTAATTTTCAGTCCCCTGCTTTGCCTGTTTCATATAATACTGCAGTGGTACTGTTGCCACTTTTGTTTGCTAATGTCTAAATAAGAGAATCTCAAGGAATGTGCGGAAGATGGGGAAAGTTTCCAAATCAGTGTTGCTGGTAGCCAGGAGACCTTCCTGCTTTTCCAAGTTGAATTAGATGAGGCAGTTTTCCATCGCAGCAATTTTCATGATGGGATGTTGGTTTATTTATGGCTTTTATACCCTGCCCTTCAGCCAAAAAGGCTCTCAGAGCACCTTACAAAACACCAGTCTTAAGACAGTCTCTTTCAGGATTGCATTCTAAAGGGAAAGGATACACAAGGAAAAAGGGAATTGGAGGAAGGCGAAAAGAGAAGGGTGAAGCACAAATTCTTAAAGCTGGAGTAAGGGATGTTGGAGAATTCCAAAATAAACGGGAATGACATTCATGTATTCGTCCCATGCCTAGAACAGAGATCAATCCAGTGAATATGATCAGAATTGGCTATTGTTGTTTTTACTTCACAAACAAAACACAGCTGGTGACTTTTTCTTATTTGCATTGCATTTCCTTTGCACTGAAATGAATGGGGTAGAATAACATAATAATACATAAATAATTATGCAAAGTTATGTATAACATTATGCATAAAATGATACAGTCAGATAGATAGATATATCTACTGGCATAATCATGGCAAAGCAATGCAACGTTTCTGGGACAACGGAGCAAGATCATACATTGTATGATGTACATGACTTTGAGAACTTAGAATGCAGCTTCCCAAATGGAATAAAGGGAAAAAATAAGGTTATTGTGGACCAGAGTGTCTTAACACCTCAGTCCAGTTCCTTATAGTTTTGTTTGTCTAGTTTTTATGGAATACCTGAAGCTGAACATACTGGTCTGGTTAACTTAAGAAATACACATTACATTGGCACAATGATTCAGACACTATTTGTCATGGTAGAGTTCAAAGGCCATATTATCTTATGGGTGCAAATCACCAAGAAGAAAGATGCAGCACCTCACCTTGGATTTTCTTTGAGACTTTCAAGCCACCCTGTTTCACACTGAGATTCCAGCAGGACTTCTCTGAATATCACAGGTTCCTGCTAGACAGGCCACTTGATTAGATCCTGGAAGCTCTGTTTTCATAAACACACTCAGAAGATATGAATGAAGAGTCCCTGGTCCAGCAGGAGTCCAGCAAGACACAGCTGGTGATTACCATCTTGCCACAGCAGGACAAGAGAGTGAACTTTGATAGGAAAAACATTTCAAGGGAAATTGTCAACTGGCAAGTGCTGTTCAAACTGCAAAAGCACTTCCTACAAGAACGAAGTCTTCACAGATCTCTCGTTTTGTTTTCTGCCCTCCTGTATTGTTGGAAAACATTCGCCCACCGAGTGCAGAGATTTTTTTCTTTTTGATGGAAGATAGGACTAAATGGAACAAGGGGAGTACTGGGGCATTCAGCACCTGATGCTCTAGCAGTTGGTGCCCACTGTGAAATGATGGGACACCGAAAGACCTCCTTGTTGACTCAAACTGTGAAAATGCTCCATATCCTTTTAGATGCCAGGCTGAAGACAGAGATAACTCATGGAAAGTCATCAGTCATTTACTGACTTGTTGAGTTATTTTCTGATACCTGAAGTTCCTAAAGGGTGTATAACATCTTCTGTTTGGGTCAAAAGCCTTTAGTGTCAACCAGCAAAATGGGGGCCCTCTTTGACTGTTAGTGTTTGCAATAAATGAACCTTTCTTGTAACTCGACTCTTACTGTTTTCTTCATTTCTTTCTGCCTTCCTTCCTTCATGTACCTCTGTTCCCATCTCTGTCCTCCTCTTAAGCAAATTTAACAGCAAAAAAATGGTGATAGGGCACAAGGGTCCCATGCCACCACTTGGAAAACAATATTGTGTATGACTGTACAACAGAAACAGGAAAGAGCACAAGGTGAATGGAAGGTAATTTTATCTGGCAAAGTAAGGTTTTTGTTACTTCAGTCATCCTACATCTATATGGGATCTTCAGAGGCTACTGGAATCATTTCCAAGTTTGTGAGCATATTGTAGGCAGAGACCATCAGATTGCATCTAATATGAAATCCATAAGCACCTGATTTGAATAGTTCAACTGAGCAAGGCTTAAGCATCAGTGATTCTATGCTGCACTTTTCATAACATTTGAATTGAACCTATGATGAGAATTTTGAATTATAGAAAGCTTCTCAGACTGACTTACAGATGGTGCAATGGTAGACAAGAATTGAGCTTAACCAATTCTAGTTTTGGTTTTGATAAATCTTCTGTGCTTTTTTAAATTCATCTTTCATTGGTTACACATGGTTTTTGCAATTTTGTACTTTAGCGTGCATGCATTTATCACCCACATCTGCATGTGCATGTGCGTCACATGATTCCTGCACACTTGACTCTTGTGTACTTGATACTTGGCAATCCAATTGTATGAATTGACTCAAATGAGCAGTAGGGGGTTGGGGTGAAAAAAGCTCTTATCTGCTATGATTCTTGCCTTATCATAGCTGGTTTGAATTTTAAAAAATGGTTATAGAAAGAGAATGAATGATATTACATTGTAAGGTAAAAGGTAAAGGTAAAGGGAACCCTGGCCATTAGGTCCAGTCGTGGCCGACTCTGGGGTTGCGGCGCTCATCTCGCTTTTCTGGCTGAGAGAGCCGGCGTACAGCTTCCGGGTCATGTGACCAGCATGACTAAGCTGCTTCTGGCAAACCAGAGCAGCACACGGAAACACCGTTTACCTTCCCGCCGGAGCGGTACCTATTTATCTACTTGCATTTCGACATGCTTTCGAATTGCTAGGTTGGCAGGAGCAGGGACCAAGCAACGGGAGCTCACCCTGTCGCGGGGATTCAAACCGCCAGTCTTCTCATTGGCAAGTCCTAGGCTCTGTGGTTTAACCCACAGCGCCACCTGTGTCCCTCATTGTAAAGTAGCTGTCTCCAACTTGGTGCCCTCAAGATGTTTTGGACTGGAGCTCTCATCAGGTCCAGCAAGCATGAAGTCACAGTCCAAAACATCTTGAGGGCACCAGGTTCGTGAAGGCTGTTGCAAAGCAATGCAGGAACTGGATTGAAAATAAGGACTGCGTAACTGCCAATCTGCAATGCTGCTGTTCCAATTGGACAGCAGACTTCTGCTAGCGCAACTGAACTTCTCCCTCCTTTCTCATTTCATGCAGCTTGCTGTGCACCTCAACATTTGTAGCAGATTTGAAGGGGGGAGGGGGAGCAGAGAGGAAGTGGAAGCCCCACTGTATGAGTAGAGCACCACTTTCGCAATAACTGGAGAATGTGCAAAATTTTGTCAATATATGCACATCCTCCAAGGCCTGTTGGAGATTATGCACAATGAATGCAGGATGTACAAAATTCATTTGATGCATGCATTTTTCCCAAGGCCTGTTGGAGATTATGTATATTGACCAGGCAATGTGCACAATTCCCTCTTCTTAAATGGATTGTCTCTATGAGGCCTGGTGAATGTGCACAGTGTCCAGTTTTTATGCACATTCACTGCTCAGCTTACATTCCCCCTTAACATGCACACACAATCTGAAGGAATGTTTAAATAAATCCTTTGGAAAGGCAGAGTCAGTATTTTTCAATCTACGTAGTCGTGGTTTGTGGGTGGGTGCCAGAAGTGTTGTACACAGCCTTGAAAACTGATTTTAAGAGGATCACATATTTGTGTGCATTTTCTAGAGTGTTAAAAGGCATATGAGGTATGAAATTGCTAAAAACAATTACAGACAATAGAGAATTCATTTATTTGGAAAGCAGCAGTGGCAGAAAATTGCATATGTCATGGACTGTAATGAAGTGAAGTCCAAACAGTAATTTTGGATGATAGAATGCCATAAATATATGTAAAGTACAGAAAACGTACAGCCAGTGCTGAAGATTATGCAGGGTTTTATTTGTTTGTTTTTAAGGGAAAGGAAGCAAAAAAAAAGCTTCCCGGTTGATACTTTTTTAACCTAGATGACCAAGTCAAAATTTGCCAACTCATAAAAGTTTTGCTATGGAATGTCTCAAATAAAATACATTTTAAATATATATTTTTTCAGTCAACATTCCAATTCTGGATTTAAGTTCAAAATGATGGGTATTAAAGTAGCAGTGTGGTCTTTAAGATAAAGCACCCTTTTATTGTGTACTTAATTTTGCTCTTTACTACAATGAAATCAATTTTTGCTAGACATATCTCAATGCCAAGATTAATTCAATTCCTGGCCTAATTGTGCCTGAGGGAAAAACAATGCTTTGTTTTGCTGATTGCAACAGTTGCGCAGACAGAATGATGTATCATCTTCATAAACTTCACACAAGAAGTTACTTCGATTTCCGCTGAGAGTCTCCAAACAATAAATGAACTAATGTTCTTCACCAACATTTATCTGAAATCAAGATAAACCTGAATATTACCAGTTACTGATTGAGCTTAAGCAAAGATTAGTGTCCAGGATTCTTCAGTTCCATTCTTCAGTAGTTAACACATAAAAACATATATACAAAGTTCAAGATTCCTTGACTCTTCCACACCAAAGGTCAATCCATACTCCCAAAATCTACCATGTTTAAGTCCCATTTAGTTCAGTGGAAGAAAGGTGAGGGTATTTTAATTCTGAATCAATGGGTGATGTGTTTTTGTGGGATTGTCTTCACAATTTAATCTGTTACTACCAGCCCAAACTGTGTTTTTCAATTCTCTTGCCATGTTGTTAACTCAGTCTGATGCCTTATTTCACAACAAATGAAGCTCTAGTCTCACCATCTCCTACCTAGCTCAATCCACTTTTGGAAGCTTTCCTTTAAAACTAGAAAATAAAAGATCTTGACATATATTACTGTGCTCAAAAGGTGGGTACACACTGTGACTGATTTCACATAAAACAGGACAGCTGCATATTCCTGTATTGCAGTGGTTTGGACTAGATGAACCTGAGGGTCCCTTCCGACTCTGGAATTCTATGATTCTATGTGCAGGATTTGCTAAGTACGAAAAGCGCGGTGTGATTTATTCCTGTTACACCCCTATTTATATACAAAATAAAATGGAGAGTGTCTTGTTAAAAAAATTAAAATAATTCTAGGGAAATGGCCGTTTTCTATTATTTAGAATGCAGAACATCTGGCATATTGAACTCTGTGGCAGTTTGCATTTCCCCTGTCTTGACAGGAAACTACAGTGGTACCTCACATTACAGACGCTTCAGGTTACAGATTCCGCTAACCCAGAAATATTACTTCAGGTTAAGAACTTTGCTTCAGGATGAGAACAGAAATCGTGCAGTGGTGGCGTGGCAGCAACAAGAGGCCCCATTAGCTAAAGTGGTTTATTGGGTTAAGAACAGTTTCAGGTTAAGAACAGACCTCCGGAACGAATTAAGTTCTTAACCCGAGGTACTGCTATGGAAGGTTGTATAGTGAGAAGACTTGAGGTCTTCTCAAACACAAAGCATACTGGTGCTCTCTCTTGGAAAGTTGCAGCCTCTTATCACAGATAAAAAAAGAGACATGCTTGAGCTCTTGGCGGAGAGAGAGAGATAAACAAACAGGAGTCTGTATTTTGAAGCACAAGTTGAGAGCTGGAAAAACAGCTGTAAGCAGCAAAAGCCTTAATTTTCAAGTGCTTTCCCATTCTCCTTTTGTGGTAGGCACACTTGTTAATTGTGTTTCACCCTCCCGAAACCCAAATCCTTCCTAAGCTCTTTAGCCCTCTTTTAAGTTTTGCAAATTGAGCATCAGCCTGTAATGGACTATATCCCCGCTCACAAATTAGGATGTGTGAGTCACCAAAGCAAAAACCTCTGACCCCTTTAACAAATCCCCCAGCACAAAGAAACCTATTCAGGCAGATCAGTTGCTTTTAATAAGCTTCGAAACAATGGAAGTCTCCTCCTGAAAACTCTTTACAATAATTGAGTGATGAGATTCTTCCTCAGGCAGATTTCATTTCCCTCTTTCCTCAGAAAAAATACAGTCTTCCCTCTCTATCTCACTCCCCGCCCCCCGCCCGCCATGACTGTTTGGCATTGTTTTCTAGATGACAAAATGCTAACTAATTGTTCTCAGTAAAGTCTTGTTATCCTTATAGATCTTCTAAAACACAGGTTACTTCCACACTACCCATTTTCTCTTATATCCATTTCAGTCAATTCTTGTGAAGAATCTAGGCCCAGGCCTAAGCCATTGCATTCTGGTGTATCTCCTGCCCCCTTGAAAGTCTACTTGATAGCCATTTTTCAGACTCTAAGTGAATCAGTACAGTATACTCTGGAAAAATACACTCAAACAGTGGTGATTAAGTGGTATGCAAATAGCTGAAATAAATGAACAAATAGCTAAAATATTGGTGCACCTGGTCACCTGATTTGTGGCTTGTGGGTCAGGTAGTGAAATGGTTGTTGATGCCTCGTCTTCTGCATTGCTTGTCTTGCATTTCCTGATTGCACAAACATCACTATGAATTCAGCTACATTAGTAAAGAAAAAGTGTTTTATACAGTGATACCTTGGTTTTCGAACTTAAACTTGACTCCAGAAACCATTTGAAAACCAAGGTGCAGCTTCCGATTGGCTGCAGAGCTTCCTGCACTCAAGCGGAAGCCGTGTTGGACGTTCGGCTTCCGAACAACGTTTGCAAACTGGAACACTTACTTCTGGGTTTGTGGCATTCGGGAGCCAAAATGTATGAGTACCAAGGAAGTTCAAGCATCAAAGTCATAGCTGTCAACTTACAGATTTGAAAATAAGGGACCAGCAGCCTCGAAAATAAGGGATCGGCAGCCAAAATAAGGGATCAACAATTACTTTGATAAAATACATATTTTGTTGCATGCAAATGGTTTTAGATACCTATTAGGTACATATATTACCATATAGCATATATTCAACACAAAAAAGCAACAATTTGTTGTTGACATAGGACAGCTGGACATAGAAAGGGCCCCATTACCTTCAGTAGCTTATTTAAGGGACATCATCAATAAGGGACAGCAGCGGGACATGGCGCTGGGATAAGGGACTGTCCGCCAAATAAGGGATGCTTGACAGCTATGATCAAAGTATGACTATATGCGTTATAACACTGTGACACCAGGTGGTGCTGGGGAGTCCCGTCTTTCGCCAATGTGATTTCCCATTATGAAGTTTACATGCTGTTTTCCTGAAATGCTTTTCTGATGTGTCTAGATCCAGCCTCTGTCCAATGTCGCAATTTCCTCTCCCATAGCTACAGTTTTTCCTTTTTCCTCTTTAAGTCCAATTTAGTTTTGTTTTTTACTAGAACTCAGGAGCTCTAATAATAAACAACATTTTAAATTGTTGCTCGGTAGGGTTGCTTGATCTGGAAAGGGAAATGAGTAGTAATTTAAGGGGCTGGTTTCTGTAATGTCAGTGCCCTGGAGATGCTGTAGGTGTTTTAAATGCACCGTGACCTTTGGTGATTGAAGACCAGAGTCTTTAACACAATTTCTATAACCAAATGGGACTTAACAGCCAAGCGAATGTGCTTAGCATCTTGAGTACTGTGGGACAGTTATCGGTAATACAGTGCTGCATTAAGTCATCTGCAGGACCATAGTTTTAATTCTGCTGCCAGGTTCATTAAGAAGAACAATGCTCCTTGGGATGGGACGTCCGAGTGTCTCCTTGATTTTTGGGGAATAATTATGAAATTATTCCCTGTTCAAGGATTTTATTGAGTTTTTAAAAATAGCACCAGGGGTACTCTGCCTGCTGAAGATAGACAGGCACCAGCCATCTTATGTTTTTGGTGCTTGCTCAACCCTTTTCTGTTTATTCAAGAATTTTGAGGATGCTAATACTGATTATGGTAGCCACTGCTCCTTGTGCATTCTGTCGAGCTGAATTTATTGTATTTTATATCATACTGCTCATGCTGCTTTGTCAAACCCACCTATTTCTTTGCCATCTATCTTTCCCCCCCACACCTGACCAACCCCCTCCCTTTACCACTCACCCATACCCTCACCCCCCATAACTACAGCATGATGTCAGCCTTACGTTTTATGTATATAGGAAGGTTGTTGTTGTTTTTTGCCTATACAGCTTTGAGATTTTTTTTCTAAATATCAAGTGGTTCATAAGCAGCCTAAATAAACTAATTAATTAATTAATACAAACCGGGGGGGGGCCATATTTCATAAATTATTAACTCCCTCTCCAATATAGCCACTGAATGCTGGACACTTGGTTTATTCAATGCACTTGCCCCTCATAGAAATTAAACTCCATGCAAGGAGAGCAGAGCAGGGTTGTCTCTCCATCAAACCCTGGCACCCCACCATGGCCTCCATCTAAGATTTTCATACCTTAGTTTGAAGGGAGAGTCAATGCATGTTCAGCTGACAACACATAGGATCTCCCCCACTATTGTTTCAGGCTCCCAGTTCACATGGAAGGCCCCTAGGCAGATTCATTCATTCCATGGTTTCCTGCTTCTGTTCCATGCATGAAGACTTGGGGGGTGGAGATGTCAGGGATGAGGACATTGGGGGCAGGCGTGGCAGGTGTGGCCCTCTTCCCCACCCCCTCCACCATGGAGCCTCTTCTCATCCTTTGCCTGCTTGAAGTTCAGAGGAAAGAAGGGAGAACTCTTGTGGAATGAAATCAATTTGTGGAGGTGAATAAGTTGAAATCTTAGTGAAGTTGGAAGCTGCCGTGGATTGCAAGTCAACTGAAGACAACAGTTGATGGGGAAACTCCTCTCTTTTTGGCAGCACACTTTGCAGCAACTGCTTTTCCTCCAGTTGATTAGCCTGGGTTCATAGATGTACACTTCAAAGACAACCCCCCACATTTCAAAGGATGCTTTTGAACTTGTATAAAGTGTAAGCTATTAAAGCGAAAGCTATAAACATCCCATTTAACTAAGCTGTAATGGCTTTATACCTTGATGCTTTTCACATTCTGCACACCTACATTTCACCTCGATGCTATAAGCATTTCACTCTGGAAGCCACCTTTTAGTGTGTTAATAATTACTTTTATGTAAGGGGAAAAGATTTCCCTGATTGCAATAAAGCAACATAAAGAGCCTAAAGTGGATACCATTTGAATGCACATCATAGCACAAAACAATGGTCCTAATGAATTGGGTTATTTTGGGAAGGCTATCCTTTTCTATAAAGTATATAATGTTAACTTAATTAGTTGTTGTTTTTAATGGAAGATTATGTGTCAATTAGACGAAGCTTGTCAGTCTCTTGAATATGGCAATTGCTCTAAGAAGTTACAACCAAAGATGAATGAGTTTTAAATGCCAGTTTCAGGGTAAT
Source organism: Podarcis muralis (assembly GCF_964188315.1). Lineage (NCBI taxonomy): Eukaryota > Metazoa > Chordata > Lepidosauria > Squamata > Lacertidae > Podarcis > Podarcis muralis. Next base: position 73,670,094 of record NC_135658.1, on the reverse strand, counting down.
AGTGCTGCCTGCCTTTGGACTGCAGTGAGACATGGCTAATTAAAAGTTATCTGAACTTTGCACACAATCGTTTATGAGTTAGCAAACTAGAAAAAACAATATCACCTCCTTGGTGCTATACTGGAAATTACATTGATATATCATTACATTACATCTCAGCTATTTGAAATAGGTTGGTTGTGGTTTTTTTCTAATTATGCTGCTCCCCACCTCACACAAGGACCGGTTTTCATGCATTTTCAAAGTGGGAGGTGATTTCAGTGGAAACTCTGTGTGTGTCAAATTCACCATCATTCCTCTGAGCTCCATCTATCCAGTCACCACCATTCTCCTGTTCCCAAGAAGCCTTGTTCCATGCCCAATAAGTGTGTCACACATTTGACTGGTGGCACTGTAGCCCACTGGAGCAAAATACTGGGCCAAGTTTTGCCCAGCATCTTTGGTTGTGCCATGGGCTCATGGGAAAAAGCTGCCCCATGAGCCCTTGTAAAGAGGAGGGGAAAGCATATATTAGGCTGCTTCCCCTGGAGCTCAGACCATTTTGCCTTGAGAGCTTCCTGCCCACCTCCCTGCTGGTTGATAGGGCCGGAAAGAATCCCCCCCCCTCAACATGGTTGATACTTTGTTGTTGTTGTTGTTTAGTCATTTAGTTGTGTCCGACTCTTCGTGACCCCATGGACCAGAGCACGCCAGGCACTCCTGTCTTCCACTGCCTCCCGCAGTTTGGTCAAACTCATGCTGGTAGCTTCGACAACACTGTCCAACCATCTCATCCTCTGTCATCCCCTTCTCCTTGTGCCCTCCATCTTTCCCAACATCAGGGTCTTTTCCAGGGAGTCTTCTCTTCTCATGAGGTGGCCAAAGTATTGGAGCCTCAGCTTCAGGATCTGTCCTTCCAGTGAGCACTCAGGACTGATTTCCTTCAGAATGGATAGGTTTGATCTTCTTGCAGCCCATGGGACTCTCAAGAGTCTTCTCCAACACCATAATTCAAAAGCATGAATTCTTCGGCGATCAGCTTTCTTGATGGTCCAGCTCTCACTTCCATACATCACTACTGGGAAAAACATAGCTTTTACTATACGGACCTTTGTTGGCAAGGTGATGTCTCTGATACTTAGCTGGCTTTTTTTCACCTTTTCCTCTTTGAAATTAGGGCCTTCCTTTCTTAGGCAGAAGAATGTTCTATGAAGGCAGAAATGGCATGGGGCAACATCAAGATAGCATAGGGGACTTCACCCTCCAGCTCCTCCAACATCCTGATATCACACACATGACATTGGGACATGGCGTATGTGAGGTGACGTGCAGCATGCTGCCAGCCCCGTCACCCCCAATTCTTCTTCGGAAGCTGGAAGCTCTGCCTGTATATCAAATCAAATATCTTTATTGGCATCACAGTATAAAACATTTCAGGTCCTTGGGATAATTAAAAGGACATGCGTGAAGCTGTCGAGGGTCATAAGGTCACACTGTGATTGTGTGCACTTAGATATTCTGCTTAGCCCTCTTTGTTCCCCGAAAGGATGGTTCGTTGGGAATCCTTTCAGGTAAAATTGTGGCTAAAAAGGAAGCTACTAAAGAAGTGATATCTACCAGGAGAAACCTCATTTGACTTTTTTTCGGAGTTATAGGCCGGAGTTCTACTGTGTTAAGAACAATCTAAGAGAATGTGGTCCATTGAATCAGGTACTCCTTAGTTACTGTGCCTGTACTGTATATCAATCCTAAGTGGTCACACCTTTTGGGGAGTAAAGTGTGCAGTTTGAGGCATCTTTGTAGTGCAGCAAAGTCCATGCTCAAGTCCCACTCCAAACAAAACAGCTTTATTGCAGTCTATAGACCCCAAATACACAAGGGATGGCTTTGCATTTACCAAGGGGGATCCCACTGGAGAAAAAGGGAGAGGGGAGAACAAGTCTCTGTGTTCCACAGTTACTTCCATCCCTTGCTTTACATGGCCAAATGCACTTGCTTGGCTTTGAGTTTTGCCAAAAAATATTAGCAATGTTTGCATCCTATTGCTTTTTTTTTGGGGGGAGGGGTTTTTTTTTGGGGGGGGGACATTTACCAAGTTGCCATGATAAATATCACCTTTACCATTAAAGACCAAAAATGAGACTGTAAAAGAATTGACTTGACTTTGGGATTTACTCATAGCCCTTCAAAAGTACTAAGAATTACTGGTGTATGCTAACATTTGCTAAGGTTTTGACATGTCCCATAATAACAGCCATTCATCACTGATCTCAGCCACTTTATTGGAGTAGGTGTTGATGAACAAAGAAAACACAATAAAATAAGCAAAGCTGCTGTTGACAAGTGATTTGAAAATTAATTCTGACTGAAATTAATGACCTTGGTTACCACTGCAAGATGTGTCCCCTACATAAACATTTTCAGATCATCTTGCATGCATTTGCTAATATTTATAACAGGAGGTTACAGTGGCAGGCAGTGTGAATAAGGGGGTACATTATACAGAATCACAGAAGCCTGTTATTATTTTAATATATAGAGTCAGGAAACTGTTAAAGTCAGAAGGAGTGAGGAGATATACATATCCTTAAAAATTACACTGCACAGGAATGAACCACCAATAAATCAACAAGCAGCATTTTCATGTAAAGGACTTTATAAATAGATCAAGGAGATGGGAGGGAATGATGGGAAACTGTGCTGACGGCACGTGATAATGAGCCACACAGTTCGCCACTTAGAGCAGCAAGTTTTGAAGTGTCGGCATGCTTGCCAAACTTCTGCCTCACATCCTCTGTCACTGTACATCTTCCCAAAGTAACATCCACACAGCCAGAAATGTAGCTTAGGCAGCTATTTTAACCTAGAAGAATATTTCAAGAGGGTTGGGTGGGGGTTGAGAATAAGCTCCTTCTTAAGATCATTGTGGACTAGACCTGCACATAACTTGTGACCCATCAGACCAAATGCAGCCCAGCAGTACGGTGGCTACTTAACACATCACTCAAAAGGAGAACATTCTCTTCTCTCTCTCTCTCTCTCTCTCTCTCTCTCTCTCTCTCTCTCACACACACACACACACACACACACACACACACACTGCAAATGGGGAAGAAATCTGTCTAACATTTTATTGGTAAAACCTATTGGTGTTTTGCAACTTTCTGACTAGTTGCAGGGCCTTAGCCAGACCTAGCAGAGTACACGCAGGATCCACAGAAGCAATTGGCGACTTGGCTGCAGACAGGATAGACGAAGCAGGAACCAGGAACTTGTAGTTAGGTGTTTATTATATACAGTGGACTATTTACAGGAACAGAACACGGATCTTTTGCTAGCTCTCTCTGACACGACTCACAACTCCTACGCTGACACAGAACTCTGAACCTCTGAACTCTGAACTAACACATTCCAGTTAGTAGGCCATTAATTATCACTCCCTTGAGAGAGCTTGACCAATCAGGGAGCAGTCTCCATGTCTCTCCATGTCTGTTATCACCAGGCAGACTTACTCCTTCAGATTGCCTTCTGGCTGTCTGCCAAACCTTAATTGACTCTGTGTGAGTAGCTGCACGTACACAGTTTCCCAACACATTTGCATATGCTAATTTATGCAACTGATGCAAATTCAGGGACCAATGACTATCATTTAAACTGAAATGTAATGTACGCAGGCCCCTGGACACATAAGTGAAATAGCATAAAGCTGTGAGCACCTTCTAAACACCCTCTCTGCCGCTCTCTCTTCAATCCATACCAAAAATACTGTACCCAAAAATATCCACCACTAAAATCAAAACTCGGGGGCTGGCAGGAGGACAAACAGGAAAGTGGCTGTTGCTGCTGTGCTACCCTGGACATCAGCTGTTAGGCGGGGAGGCTGAGCACTATACACAAAGCCCCACCTCCAGTCTCTTTGGGGCTTCCTCTGCCCTCAGTGACTTCCTCTTTGGGCTCCAGGGAGGGTTTCCTCATGAGCCACAAGGACTCTCCAGCTCTCTCTCACCATTTCCAAGTTTGAATTGATTTAATTATTTCCCAGTGCCGCGTGTATACACAAAAGTCAATTGCACGTAAGTAGGAGGGGAGGCAACACCTGGAAATCTCACTGTGACCAGGTGACTTGAGTGCCTGCTCAAGCTGATGTCAAAGTGCTGACTATTGACAGGCAATTTAAAGGCCCCTCATGCTCTTCTTCCCTAGGGTTCTTCATCTTTAAAAAAGACTTGGACCAGAGGGCACTTCAGACGGAGGACTCTGTCCTCAGTAAAGCAGGATGCATGGACACAAGCCCAAAATGCTGTGGCTTGCAAATCCCTCTGAGTATTTAGTCCTAGAAACAGCTCAGGAATGGCCACCATATGCAGTTACTGACTGCTGGATTATATTCAGCACGGCAGATCACACGTTTGCACAGGCTTGCCATAGACTTTGCATTGCAATTCTGAAAAAATGGGGAACGTGCTAAGAAAGTGATGAGGACAGTTGAGATTGGCCTATTTGACGTGCTAAGAAAGTGATGAGGACAGTTGAGATTGGCCTATTTGCTCTTCTGGGCCCTCCCCCCCCCCCCCATCAGTTTGGAACTGTTACATCACCCAATTAGATAACCATTTGCTAGGAATGAGAGAAACACCTTTCAGAATCTGACCAGGGGTCCATTTAGTCCGGCAGAGAGATGCTTCTGAATAGGAAATAAAATAATGTATTAATAATATTTGTGATTGAAACAAATGTATTTCAGCATAGGCTGCAGTCCTATTCACACTTATGGGGGGTAAGTCTTATGGGGTCAGTGGGATTTACTTCTGAGCAGATGTGTAGGATTGCAATACATGGAACTTACTTTTAAAGAAGGGATTTGCTTCTCTTAACAGAACGTTTTATCCTAGGTAAAGTGTGAAATAAATAATTCAATCATAGGATAGATGTTCTTTTTTTCACTTTATGCTGTGAATCCCCAAGAGACATAACGAGTTCGACAGTGCTAAAGCTGCTGAAATTGGATTCTGAAGTGAGCTGTAATTTAAAGAGAATAAGGATGCCAAATTTGCTATCTGTTTACTACAGAAGTCCACTTTAAATGTAAAAGCCTCTTTTGAAAGGCTTGCATAATAGGCTTGAGAAAGCAAGATAAACAGATAGTTTGCCAATCTATTGTCGTGAATATAAGGAGACCTTCAGTTCACATCACATTATACATCCCATAATAGGATCTTCAGCCTTCACTTTCCCAGAAGTGATATCCTACCATGTGTTAAGTGTGTGGCAGTGCCGCTGATGACACTGTGATTGTTTTCAAGTGATCTACACATAACACAGAAGGCAGTCTCAATTGTATCAATTCACGTTATAGATGAGGCCTCATTTTATATATATATTTATTTTTTCAAAGAAATCTCCCTGCCTGCCATAAAGTAGCACATCAGCAAGAGGGTTTTGCTAAAACTTTCTATGTGCAAAGAGCAATGTTTTTCTTCTACAAGGGGAAACATTAAAAAATAAAAAGACCCCCCTCACTTCTCATCTGAAGTGGTATGTACCTCAGTTCTACCATCTCAGCCTATCATCTCATTCTGTGGGAATGTGTTAATTGGCTCTTAGTACATTGACACAGGGTTGTACAGTGGTGCCTCGCAAGACGAAATTAATTCGTTCCGCAAGTTTTGTCGTCTTGCGATTTTTTCGTCTTGTGAAGCACGGTTTTCCATAGGAATGCATTGAAAATCAATCAATGCGTTCCTATGGAAACCGCCTTCAGACCAGGTCCGGGGACAGTCTGTCCCCCGACCTCTTCTGAAGGCTGGGAGGGGGCTTTTCTTCCCACCCCCAGCATTTTAAAAAACCCCGGGATAGCGGGGGACTTCTCCGCTGTCCAGGGCGATTTTCAAATGCTGGCGGGCGGCAGCAAAGGCTTCGCTCCCGCCCGCCAGCATTTTAAGATCACCCCGGACAGCGGAGAAGTCCTCCGCTGTCCCGGGGTTTTTAAAAAACCTCTCCGGAGCAGCCTTCCGAAGCCTGGCGGAGGGGCGGACAGACCTCCTCCCCCCGCCAGGCTACGGAGGAGGTCCGAGGACAGTGGGGAAGACGCGCTGCGCTTCCCCGCTGTCCCGGAGATTTCCCTATGGGCTTTCGTCTTGCAAAGGAAGCCCATAGGGAAATTCGTTTTGCGAAGCGCCTCCGCGACGGAAAACCCTTTCGTCTAGCGGGTTTTCCGTCTTGCGAGGCGTTCGTCTTGCGGGGCACCACTGTATTCAAAGTAGCACTAAGTGACTGGTTTCCTCTGTGTGAGGATTCCTAGTGGACAATAGAACTCCCCTCTTCCCCTCCCCTCACATGGCCCCTACATCTGTTCTGGGTTCCCCTCTGGAGCAGATTTGGGGAGGGTGTGGGGTATGCACAATGAGAGGAGGGGGGAATTTCACTGCGCAAGCAGGAAGCCTTGCACTGACAGAACACTCTACAGTGGTACCTCGCGTTACAGACACTTCAGGTTACAGACGCTTCAGGTAACAGACTCCGCTAACCCAGAAATAGCACCTCGGGTTAAGAATTTTGCTTCAGGATGAGAACAGAAATTGTGCAGCGGCGGCGTGGCAGCAGCGGGAGGCCCCATTAGCTAAAGTGGTGCTTCAGGTTAAGAACAGTTTCAGGTTAAGAACGGACCTCCAGAATGAAATAACTTCTTAACCCAAGGTACCACTGTAGTTGGATACCAATCTCAGGGTGGAATTCAAAGTAGCACTATGGAGACCCCTCCACCAGTGGAAGCCTTGCCTGATGAAATAGTCTCCCCTTTCCTCTCCCTTTGTACTGTTCTGGGGGGGGGTTCTCCTTATGGGGAGAAAATAGATATAGGTCACCCTTGTTGGGTACTTAATAAAAGAATTGACTAGATTTCTAGATCCAAAGCACAGGGCTAAACACATTCTCCATCAAGAGAGAGCCCCCAGCAGAGTTTAAAAACACAGAAGAATGAAGCACAGTACAGTGAAGCATAGGAATGATAGGCTGTTAAACCTTTTAAATATAAAATTTAATTCGCTTACAGTACTTTCCTTCTCTACCCCTATTGCAATAAATAGACCACACCATTTAGTAAGTTTAAATGCTTTACTTGCAAACTCTAAAGGTCAGATTCATGTTTTATTCCATGCAGCAGCAAGTAAACACAGGCAGAATTCTTGGGATACAAAATATAGTGAAATAGTTCTAAGCACACCATCTGAGCTTGTAGTAAGCAAGCTCAGGCACATCCTATCTCAGTAAGTTCGCATGACGAAAGAGAATGAAAAGATGAGGAAAATTAACTTTTTTCCTTCCCGGTGAAGGGAGTCTAGGAATATGTTTCTATGGTCTTAACTCCTTCATGCATTAACTAACCCCAAGCTTGCTAGTTATGTTCGACTGCATAACTCTTCAGAGCTGATTTTGGGGTGGGTGGGAAGAGGATAGGAAAAGCCTTATTGCACCAACAGGAATTGTTGTACTGGTTCCTGCTTGAGCAACTGTATGCTTGAATTTGGCCCTCCATGTCCATTTATTCAGGAGCAGAAACTCCACTCATTTTCTGCTCCATGTATTTTTAGGGGAAATTGTTAGCAGAGTGCCTGTTTAGTTCATGCCTACATGAGGCATGTCCTTTTAACTTGTTACTCCTAATACTTCCTTAAGGACATGGGCATCATAGCAGAAGCAGTGATGGGAGAAGAGGAACAAGACCGCATCCTTTTGTGATGGTGGGAGAAATACTTCTGATTAACCCTTTTAGAAAGGCAGGATCTTTATAGATTACTGCCTCAACACACAATAGAAAAACGGTGCTGGACACTGTCTCATCAAACCAGACTAATAAATAACTTAATCCAATACCCAAAGGTCTCAAAACTAGTCCCTGTGAGCCCAAGTGAGCTTTAAGCATGGACTTGATCACAAATTATTTCTGTTATTCAACTCAGTTTCAAAAGTGTTTGTGACGTGGAATGATGTAAAAGGTTGGCTACATTCAAAAGGGGTGGGGGAACAGTTTAGAGGGCTGGTGCATGTACATGCATACTCTTCATCCAGTGAATTCCTACTGCTAGTTTGGAAAGTGGTATACACACAACTTCAGCAACATTCCCCATCTATCCTGTAGTTTCTTACGCAAAGCTTTTTTGATGTGTTTCCCAACAAACCAGCTTTGATCCAAATTGAGAAAGAAATAAAAAAGAATGGCATACCTACATTTTAAGCTTAGTGGATTAATTCCTACATTCTTGCCAAGAATTGATGCACTAGAAAGTAACATTGAGTCCAAGCAAATCTGTCTTGGCAATAAAGGCAAAGAGCTCTAAAACAGATTTTAACCCAAAATAAATGTTATCTTTTGGGAGACATCCTTCCAATGAGAATGTAAATCACACGGTATTTCTGGAGAGAAGAAATCTAAATCAAGTGAGGAGCTGGGCATCAAGCATCAACACAATAGCTATGTGCATTTGTCTTTGTACCTACTGACTAACAAATCAGCACTGATTTCATTTCAAAATGGATAAAAAGCATGTTAACAAAGTCATTCATTAAAAAGAAATAACCTCTGATAGTGCACTATCTATGCAAGGGCATTTTTAATCAAATGTACTTTGAATATACTGTGATCTTTTAAAGTGTCTTGGCAGTTTCCCAATGACTGAATCTATTTTCCTTTAAATAGCAGAGAGGAAATAACTAATTTATACTAAAGAAACCCCTTCAGAAAACCTGGAAGGCTTTTAGTTTTCTTTTTCTTTTTTTACTTATTTCTGTTTCCATTTTCATAGCTATCAAACCCATATAGTTCTTCAAAATGCAACTCTAAAAATAAACACGAGAAACTATAGCCCTTCATTTACCGCACTCTTGCCCAATACTTACAAGAATATTCAAATATTTTATCTCAGTGAGCCATAAAGCAAGCACAATCCATTGGAGGCCATTGTTTTGTAAAAAGTCTTGAATTAATTGAAAGGCTTTTAAAATAATACAAAATATAATGAATATGAAGTGTAAAGATTTGTGGTTCAAGGTTGTTTGTTTGTGTTTTTTTAAAAAGCAGGATCCTATAGATCACACTATAGGAGGAGGCTTGTTCACATGTTACACTGAACACAGGTAGAAGCTGTTTGTACACACATAGATGTGTTTGTGTGAAAGCACGTAGCCTTGCTGATTTGTACAGCTCTGCTCTGGTATGCACTGGTGCATAGACTGTACACTCACAGAATGTTACAGGTGAATAACTGTATGAACATACAGCTCAACCCTTTGTGTACACAGTTTGTACACTCACTGAATCTAACATGTGAACACCCATAAGCTAAAGTGGCACTCAAAATATAAGCAGTGGGAAATCTGAGGCCTGGAGGGGCAAGTGCAGGCTTCAGAGCTAACTGTCTGGCTCTCAGGACCCTCTGCAAACCGCACCCATCATTTCCCCTAGATGTGAAAAAGAGGTTTGTGTGTGTGTACAAGCCTTTGAATTCTGTATCACTGTACAAAGTCAAAAGTCACATCATACTTGATGTAATTTTGACTCCAAACCCCACCCACTTATGGTATGCGGCCTCTGGAAGGTACCCATGAGGTCATGTGGCCCTCAAATTAAAAAAAAGGTTCCCTGGTGTGAGTGTGAGTGTGTGTATCGGTGCTTAACATTTGTGATGAGCTTAGGTGGTTCAAACTAATTAGTACATCAGCTCTGTAGGTTAGGACAGTATTACAGTATTGCCTTCATATTGTAGATGGGATGCTGAGGCTAAAGGACAATGTCTTACCTAATAATACGTGGAGATATTATTTGAAACAAGGGCTTCTAGCACAACCCTAAACAGGTCTGCTCAGAAGGAAATAATTGCAGTTAAGTGGCATAAATCTAGGAGCTTGCTTTTTCAACAGTTCTGCTTCTGTATCTGGAAAAGGAAGAGAAGGAGGTGAAATGCCTGTGACTTTTTTCACCGTATTATGTACGTTAAGTCAGTGGCACAGAATAGGAAGGATGCACAATAGCAAGCCAGGCTCAACGGAAATACCCCAAGCAGGGCCAACTCTTTGAATGGGAACAGCGATTGCCAGTTGCCTGGCAGGATGTACAAGAGCAAGCTGCCTGGCCTGTTGCGCCTCAGAAGATGTGAAAAAGCAGGCAAGCTCATTACTCAATAAATCATTCTCCTTTTCAGATCAGTATCTGAAACATGCAGTGCCACATTATTATTATTATTGACAAACCTAGACAGCATCTTAAAAAGCAGAGACAACACCTTGCCAACAAAGGTCCATATAGTTAAAGCTATGGTTTTCCCAGTAGTGATGTATAGAAGTGAGAGCTGGACCATAAAGAAGGCTGATTACCGAAGAATTGATGCTTTTGAATTATGGTGCTGGATGAGACTCTTGAGAGTCCCATGGACTGCAAGAAGATCAAACCTCTCCATTCTTAAGGAAATCAGCCCTGAGTGCTCACTGGAAGGATAGATCGTGAAGCTGAGGCTCCAATACTTTGGCCACCTCATGAGAAGAGAAGACTCCCTGGAAAAGACCCTGATGTTGGGAAAGATGGAGGGCACAAGGAGAAGGGGACGACAGAGGACGAGATGGTTGGACAGTGTTCTCGAAGCTACCAGCATGAGTTTGACCAAACTGCGGGAGGCAGTGGAAGACAGGAGTGCCTGGCGTGCTCTGGTCCATGGGGTCACGAAGAGTCGGACACGACCAGCGGCGTAGCATGGGTTGTCAGCACCCGGGGCAAGGCAAGTAATTTGCACCCCCTAACCCGTGGATTTGCGCCCCCTAACCTGTGGATTTGCGCCCCCTAACCCGTGGATTTGCCCTAACCCCAGATGTTGCGCCCGGTGCGGCTGGCCCCCCCTGCACCCCCCACGCTACGCCACTGGACATGACTAAACAACTAAACAACAACAATGACAAAATAGGCTTCTAAGCAGTTTACAAAGTATAAAAACCAGTTACACAAACTTTAAAATGTTAACATCCACAATTGAAATAGGCAATGAAACAATCTATTCATATATTGTACTTCTGAGGACACAGTACCTACTGTGTTGTCTTGATGTGGGGAGCCTTTGGCCCTACAGATGTTGCTGAACTCCAGTTCCCATAATCCCTGGCCATTCCTGATAGGAATTCCCCTACATTAAAGCATCACAGTAGGTACAACGTCCTCAGAGGTACGCTTTGGAATTCCCAAAATGCATAGTTAAACTATGAAACAGGCTCCCATAAGAGCCCATGATAGTCACTCGCTTGGATGGCTTTAAAATTCATGGAGGATAAAGCTGTCAATGGCTACTAACTTCAGTAGCTATGCTCTACTTTCACTGCCATAGTACCAGTTTATAGAAAGGCTTCCTTCCTTTCAGCCACTGTGTGAACACAATGCTGGACCGCTGACCTGACTCAGCAGGCTATTCTTGCATTCTTGAGATGTCATAGCAACTGCTGCCAGAGGTAAACAGGGTGGGATGCTGGGAGCAGCATTAGCAGGTCCTACCAAACCTCAAGGAAGAAGCATGTTGTGATCAGAGACAGGATTCACCCAAGACATTTTGCGGCCTGTGGCAAAGGACAAGATGGCACCCTTCATTCCAACTGAGAAGCTGAAGGGACTGGCAGTTACATCTTACTTCCACACTGACAATGGGATACAGTGCCGGATTAAACCCTGTGGAGGTCGCTAGGCAACCGAAATCTTGTGTACGTGCTCAAGTGGGATAAGATTGAACAAAGAAAGCTTGATTTCTTAGAGAGTACTGCTGGTGTTGTCCTCCCTTATCTGCCACCTGAGGCAATTGCTTCACTCTGCCTAATTATAGTGCCGGCCCTGATCAGAGGTTAAGAGAAGCTGTGGTGGGAGGGATGAGAATGAGCATCTTAAAAATCCCTTCCTTGTTGGTTTCTTCTCAAGCCAACATGTGTGCAAGATGAAACAAAATGGTGGTACCTGGAAGTGGTCAGTGGTGGGCTCCATGTTCATGTGTGGGCCTTACTGTACTGATCCATGGCATAAACTCTGAGTATTGGATAATCCACCCTGGACAACCCCAGAATAATTGCTGGAAAATGACCCTGCTCGATTTATGTAGCTTCCACGGGTATTCCCTGTGTTTTCATATTCTATCTATATGACTGGGTGACTGAGTTTTCAGTATTACCAGAGGGGAAAGACGAACACGAGCAATTAATTCTAATATCATATTGCACTGATATTGTCTAAATATGTCTGTGACACTGTCACTTTCGAGGAGGCTGCTTATTTCACATACAAAAATAGGTATGTCGGTGACAGTATGCCTCTGCTACAAGAGCAAGAGCACGGCGAGGATATGCTATTTCTCAGACCTTGAAAATGTCTCCTTACCATAACAGTATAACAACCCAGTGTGAGTGAACTGCACTTATGTACTGGACTCAGGCCTTAGCTTCTCAGTTTATGCCCTGAGTCCCTCAGCACCTTTGGGCACAAACATGGGATGGCAGCCTCTGGAGGCAGATGAGGGGCAATGGGGGCAGGGACGCCGACTTATAAAAAATATTGGGGGGGCCCATGCTGGTCAAGGAAGGCTCCCCTCCTCCAAAGCAGACCCGATCCAGGCGGCTCCATAAAGCTCCTGGAGAGAGGCGGGGTGGGGGTGGGGGCGCGGAGAGACAATGCCAAAACTCAGGGGGCTCCTTGAGCCAATTGCCAGAGATGAGCCCGCAGGGGGAGGCAGGGTCCTCTATAGCCCACCCCAGCTCCCCTTCTTGTATCTACAGCCAGTTTGGCAGGGGGCGGTGGAAGGGTCTGGAAGGAGCGGGGACCACCGCGGAGCACACATACCGGGAGCTGGAGAGGCGAGGCCCAGCCGAGAAGGGGCCAGCCCGGAAGGCGCAGCTTCACAGCCGAAGCTGTCCTCGGCTTGGGGAGCCGGAGAAGCTGTCGGGTCAGGGCCCTGGCGCAGGCCTAGCCGCTCCCGCGACGCCTCTTTGCTCCCGGGATCGGGGCCGCCAGCTCAGCGCTGGAACCGAGGGAGCCCCCGGGCAGGCCTGCGAGCAAAGGCAGAGCCGCCGGGCGGTGGCCGCTTCTGCAAGGCGGCCGGAGAAGCGGGGACCCCCTCCCCTCCCCGCGTCCCCCCCACTCACTCCCCCCTCTGAAACTTTGTTAACACTTCCACGCTGAGCCTCTGACAATAGGGGCGGGCCGAGGGCACGACGCGGCTGGGCCCTCTGGACTCCCCCCCCCCAATTTCTTAAATTATTGGGGGGGCAGAGCCCCCCCAAACGAATTTTTGAGGGGGCTCGGGCCCCCTCAGGCCCCATGGAGTCGGCGCCTATGAATGGGGGTGAGGAGCGAAGACTTTTCTGAGGAGAGCCCTTCCCTGTCAGGCAGTAATGCAGGAACAGGAGCCATAGATGCTTCTTCCCTCCCATGCAAGAGGGTGCACTGCTGGAGACTGAGGAGAGCTCCAACAGTGTTGTGGCCGAACACAATTCAGAGGAGGAGGCAGGTCCCAGGACCAGGCAGTGCCTCTGCCAGTGGAAACAGATGTACCTGCCCCAACAAAGTACACACCTGCGGGATAGACATTTGCACTAATTCTCAGGGGCCTTGCTGGGTGGGTGTGATAATTTTTCAGGACAGCATTACCACTCTCATACAGTTATGAAATCTGCTTGCCAGCCTTATGTAAGCCATTTAATTTAGGCTGCATTCATGTATACTCTTGTCTGGGCACAGGAATGAAAGGATTTGTCATTTTTTTATTCTGGCAGCTTCTCGTTTCCCAACCTTAAATTACATTCTCCACATTTCTGCAGCAATTTGCAATTTTACCCCTGAGTAGATGTGGGTGCACTGTGGTCTAAACCACAGAGCCTAGGGCTTGCCGATCAGAAGGTCGGCGCTTCAAATCCCCAGGACGGGGTGAGCTCCCGTTGTTCGGTCCCAGCTTCTGCCCACCTAGCAGTTCAAAAGCACGTCAGTGCAAGTAGATAAATAGGTACCATTCTGGCGGGAAGGTAAATGGCGTTTCCGTGCATTGTTCTGGTTTGCCAGAAGTGACTTAGTCATGCTGGCCACATGACCCGGAAGCTGTCTGTGGACAAATGCCAGTTCCCTCGGCCTACAGAGCAAGAAGAGCGCGCAACCCCAGAGCCGTCTGTGACTGGACCTAACGGTCAGGGGTAACTTTACCTTTACATTTACCTTTACCTTTAGACCCATATAGTATTTTTGTGGACTCCAGTATGCTACCATAAATCTGTTATTTGGTGCCATAAAGCTATTTACACTTTTTAGTTCGCCACTTGCTGTATTTAATTACTCTTTCCAGAAGATTTCTTCTTGGAACAAATTTCTTTCCAACCGTTCTTATGGTTTTCTTTACATTTGTATTTACAATATTTCCTTCAGATCCCACCAGCTTCTTTGCTGCACACTTAACAACGGAGGAACTATTGTTTCACTGTAGCATAAAGAAATAAACTGAGTTAAGGCCAACTGTGTTGTGTTATAACACATAATTACACATGTTGGAGCTGGCTAGGTTAATAGTAGTAATTATTAGTCACAAACATTCCATGAATTCTAAAGTGCCCTCCAGCTCCCACGCCTCTGTGAAATGCATTTTCCCTTCACTTATTGATTGAAGGCAAGTTTTATTTAAGCTAGTCCATTCACAGAAAATTTAATCCTGAACCTGCTCTGGCATACAGCAGGAAAAATGTCTTTGAGTGCTCTCACACATTTGTGTCACAGGTGAATGTTAAGGTGGAGTAGAAAATGGAAGAGAGCAACCTAATGACAGGAACAAAAATCTGTCTGTCAATCAATCAATCAATCTACTTCATCTGGGGTTTTATGTATGCCATTCTACATACAGAAAACCCCAGAGCTGTTCATGCATTGAAAGAAATGCAAAGTTTTGTCATGTATGTAGCAGCTCTTAGTCTCCACCAGGTCACTGAGAATGAGAAACTACCTTTGTTGCATGGACATCTTTTTCCATGCATCCTGGTCTCCTGCCTTTAACTCCAGTCTGCAATGCAAATTAAGCAGGTGGTGCTTTTCCCCTGCCATTTATCTCCACACTCCATGAAAAAAAAAATCACTTCCTTCATTTTTGTATGTCAGACTGCTGTTAAAAATCACAGAAACTGGATCAATAAGACACCATGGCAAGCCTGTCTCTCGAGTATATTTTAGGCAAGTCATTACAGACTTAATGGAGAATAATTAGAAACTTGAGATCTACATAGGAATGAGTAGCAGAGGTGGCGAACCTGTGTTTTTCCCCTCCCTCCCCAATGTTTTTGGACTACAGTTCCCATCAGCCCCAGTTAGAATGGTCAGCAGTCAAAAATGAGGGGAGCTATAGTCCAGGAACATCTGGAGGGATACTGGTTCTGTGTGCTTGCTTAGAGCAGGGGTAGCCATCATGGTGCCCTGAAGATGCTGCAGGATTCCAATTCCCCATCCCCGTCATGCTGACAGTGGATGATGGGAGTTGTAGTCCAGCAACATCTGGAGGGCATCATCATGTTGGCCAGGCCTGCTCTACAGAGGATAAGCCAATGGTAGGTAGTTTAAGGGAAACAGCAATGTGGGGGGTCCCTCTTCCCATTTGCTTCTTCTTTTTCAAATGACCTTCCTGAAGGACTTCCTCCCCCCCAAAAAAATTGTGCCAGGCCCTTGACATGTACAGTGAAAATGGATGAAAATTCATTGATTAGTGCTGATTAATGGGAATCACATGTATGTGGTAACAATTCCGGTCACCTCTTGAGGAAGCAGAACCTCTTGGTTCCATTTAACCAGGCAGAGGGCCTTCTCGGTAGTGGCGCCCATCCTATGGAACGCCCTCCCAGCAGATGTCAAGGAAATAAACAACTACCTGACTTTTAGAAGACATCTGAAGGCAGCCCTGTTTAGGGAAGTTTTTAATGTTTGAAGTTTTATTCTGTTTAATATTCTGTTGGGAGTCGCCCAGAGTGGCTGGGGAAACCCAGCGAGATGAATGGGCTATAAATAAATATATATATGTTGTTGTTGTTGTTATTTATTATATAAGTAATTGTCATGTGCCACACACAACAGAGGAACACTGAAATGTGCTTTATTCAAATGCTGTTCACACATCACTGGGAGGGAGGATTGTGCTTTAAATGCATACCTTCCAACATTTCTCCAATGAAAATAGGGATGTCCTAAATATTATTTATTTGTTTGTTTGTTTGTTTGCTTGTTTGTTTGTTTGTTTGTTTGTTTGTTATATTTATACCCTACCCATCTGGCAGAGTTGCCCAAGCCACTCTGTGTGGCTTCAAACAGATATAAAAACATAATAAAACATTAAACATGGAAAAAAACCTTCCCTGTACAGGGCTGCCTTCATATGTCTTCTAACTTATCTCCTTGGCTCGGGGGTCGCATAACTCGATACCCTCCAACATTTCTCCCATGAAAATAGGGACACCCTAAGGAAAAGCAGGACATTCCGGGCAGCGGCGTAGCGTGGGTTGTCAGCACCCGGGGCAAGGCAAGTAATTTGTGCCCCCTAACCCGTGGATTTGCGCCCCCTAACCTGTGGATTTGCGCCCCCTAACCCGTGGATTTGCCCTAACCCCAGATGTTGCGCCCTGTGCGGCCGGCCCCCCCTGCACCCCCCACACTACGCCACTGATTCCGGGATCAAATCAGAAACCAGGATGGCTTCTGTAAATCTGGGGACTGTCCCTGGAAAATAAGGATACTTGGAGGGTCTATGAATGCATGATGTGTATGCAGCCTGAGACAGACCACAGGTCTATTAGCTCACAATGACTAACCGCGACTCTCCAGAATCTGAGGCAGAAGTTTTTCTTTGACCTACCTGGAGATGCCAGGGACTGAAGCCCAGACATTCTGCATCTAAAGCAGTTGTTCTACCACTGAGCTGTGACCTTTCCCCATTAGGTTGCTGTCTTTAGGATTCTGCTTCCACCCTCCCTCCAACAAAGGCTGTATGCCTTTCACTCTGGCGTGACGGGGGATCGTTCTGTAGGTGCCCTGACCTCCATCACGGCACAAATCCAGGCTAAAGGAAGCCATGCTGGCTTTATTTCTGTCACGGAGGAGAGCCACAGAGAGGGAAAATGTGGAAACAATACATTGGCTTTCTGATAAATCAAGGAAGGAAATATGGCAAATGCGCCCATGTGAATAAGAGACCTTGGGCTCTGTAAAGTGTTTTTGAATGTGGGTGCCAGACTTAATACCTTAACTTCTTTCTGACCTGTCCACTTTCCAGAGCTGCTGTTGCTTTTGTGTCTCAGAAGATTATTGTTACTCTACCTATTTTCCACCGCTCTGATCGATGAACCTGACCACGGTATCGATTAGCTTTTAGTTCCACTATCTCAGCTCTTTCATGATGGAGGAAGCAGACAATTATCTTTAGAAACCCAGATGCTTCATAAAAGGCTGCCAGTCTACTTTATTATTTTTGGAGGCTCTGTGCTTTTTAGCAGGCAGAAAGCTAAGCAGTGCAATCCATCTCCTCTTTCTGCGTCTCTACATCCAAAACAACAACAACCTTCTCCACAATTTCCCCTCTTACGCAGTTAATATCTGCATTTCCTCCCCCCCCCTTTTTTGAATTTGCATTTTATTTATTTGTTAACATTCTTATATTATATCGGCAAACGTTGTCATATTACATTACAGGACTTACTATAATATAATTTCCAACATGTATACAAAAATTATATACAAATTTTATATAGCTAGAAAGAAAATGAAACAAAAAGAAAGAAAGAACAAAGAGAAAAAACAAAAACAATTTTCCCCAAAAATCATAAACATACCAACACACTAGTCTGCATTTCCTAAATGGGGTGGAGGTGAGCTTGTCGTAAGTAACCCAAGCTAAGACAAATAATTTTAAGTATCTCCTGATGTGCAGTCTCATTACTAAATTGTCCTCTCACTTGCTTATTCCACCAGGCATGCCCAAAGTCTGTTCTGGGGGCCTAATTTGGCCCCCTTGGCAGTTTATTTCCCTGAGTAAAAAAAAAAGTTCAACAACTTCAATTCTTAAAAAAGGTCAACAACTTTGGTCGGCCCTCATTCATGTTCCTCAAAGCTACCAGCATGAGTTTGACCAAACTGCAGGAGGCAGTGGAAGACAGGAATGCCTAGTGTGCTCTGTTCCATGGGGTCACAAAGAGGCGGACACGACTAAGCGATTAAACAACATGCATGTTCACTTCATCAAATCTGGCCCTGTTAGAAAAAAGTTTGGGCCCCCCTGGTCCCGCCCTTCATCTCAGGGCGGTTCACAACATAAAAATGCAAGATAGAAACACAAAATACACAATGAAGATACATAAAACAATATATTTTTTCTATTGTATGTGTCAGGTGCTGGTGTGGTTGCTTGAGAGCAAACAGGCAAGACTCCGACCTGTCTTTTCCAGGCTTTATTCTTAGTGCAAACTATTTACAGTGAAGAGCGTCATAAGTTCATGTCTGGCTCAATTGCTAGCAGAATCTGGGAGTGGTTGGTCTTTGTACCTCCCCCAGCATAACAGTCGCATGACCCCCAGCCTTCTCCACCCCTCCCTGCGCTGAAACCTACTGCGATAATGGGCGCTGGCAAAGGGGTACTTCCCTCCTCTCCAGTTTGCTCAGGCTCGGAGTTGAGGCTCTCCCTAGCATCCCCTGCCCCCTGCTCCTCCTCTCCACTGGAGGTGGGGCTTTCCTCCTTGCTGGAGGAGGAACTGCTTCTCAAGATTTTCGGAGGTCCCCTATAACACAACTGCCCTTCCACCTCTCGCCTCTGAGCTGATGGCAGTTCCCTGATGAGAAGAGAGAGAAAAAAACTCCAGTTCAATAAGAGGTTCAGCATACTGAATAGGGATACCTCCAGAATGACTGAACAGGGATACCAGCCAAACAGCTGTACGGCCACACTCTTATGTACGGGATATTCTCCATCATTAAAGAGAAGGAGCATCTCCTGCAAGTATCGACCTTGGTGCACACACCTGTATGAATATGAAGGGACTGGGCTGGAGTCATCATGTTCAGTGGTGGAACACCCCACAAGAGAGAAGTAACATAATGCTGCAAAACTGAATTCATATATATATATATATATATATATATGAGTTAAATTGGAGCTGGAGAAGTATTACTCAGGCAACCTGACACTGGACCAGAGAAAGTGAGTTATTGGCTGGCGTTAGGACCCTACCATAGATATTATACACCTGACACAAATATATATAGCAATGCCACACCTGGAAATTAATTTGGAACTAAAATGACAATCATCGCCCCATGACACAGTGTGCCTCTTTGTTTTCTAAACAAAGCCCAATAGGTTCATTCATTTGCTGCTTTGAGACACAGATGCTCAAG
Organism: Podarcis muralis; assembly: GCF_964188315.1. Taxonomy (NCBI): domain Eukaryota; kingdom Metazoa; phylum Chordata; class Lepidosauria; order Squamata; family Lacertidae; genus Podarcis; species Podarcis muralis. Next base: position 73,650,701 of record NC_135658.1, on the reverse strand, counting down.
CAGATGGCTTCACGGGTCACAACTACTTTCTGTTTGAATCCCAGAGTTGAAGGCTGAATGTGACACTCAGAAGACCACAGAAGGTCAACTGCAGGGCATAAGAGGTGTCTGTCGGGCAGTCCTTGGCTCTCATTGCACTGGTAAACATGGTTGAGCATTAAATCTATGTTTATTTATAGCCTCATCTTAAAAGTTACTGTCAAATCTTTTGCAGTCAACTGTGTCCAACAGGGAGGATGAAGATTGCCCTGGAAAAATAAAGGAAAGTACCTTTTATAGCGGAGATCAGCAACCTTTTTCAGCTGTGGGCCGGTCCACCATCCCTCAGACCGTGTGGTGGGCTGGACTATATTTTTTTGGGGGGCGTGGAATGAACGAATTCCTGTGCCCCAGAAATAACCCAGAGATGCATTTTAAATGAAAGCACACTTTCTACTCATGTAAAAACACACTGATTCCTGGACCGTCCACGGGCCGGATTTAGAAGGCAATTGGGCCACATCCAGCCCCCGGGCCTTAGGTTGCCTACCCATGTTCTATAGGTTTCCCTGTAAGTGCAAAAAATAGAATAAGTCACTGACAGGGCTGGAAAGTGTGTTATAGAAAATGAGATGGCTCCATTTATTTGATGGGCAGTTATGAATTATCTACTCATTGCTTATTAGACAGGGAGGCAAACAGAGCAGTTTGAGTGCAATGGGACACGCTTATATTTCCCGTCTTACCTTAATGGCACATGTTAATTTATCATTAATAGCTATATCCCACACCTCTTTATACCATCCTTCCATTTTATATTTTGCTTGCCCCTTCCACTTCTTAGCTATAATAATTCGTGCAACGGTCAATAAATTTGTGAGCAAGTCCTTCATAGCCTGTGAACCTTCCACCCCATCGTAAATTGATAATAATGCTACCTCTGCACTTTCGGACAGCTTTAACCCAGTGATTTCTGTTATCTCCTTAAAAACCCTTCGCCAAAATAATATTAATACATATTTACACCCCCACCACATGTGAACATAATTCCATTTCCTGCCATCCCCTCCAACATAACTCTGACTATTCCTTATTTATTTGATTTAATCTACCTGGTGTTTAATACCACCTCCAAATTAATTTATAATTGTCCAATTATTTGTAAAAGCCATCTAAGTTGGTGGCCATCACTTCCTCCTATGGAAGCAAGTTCTGTAGTTTAACTGTGTTATCTGTAGAGAAGCATTTTCTCTTTTCCCCCCTGTCCTGAATCTTCCAACACTCAGCTTCAGGATGCACCTAGTAATCCATGATGCTCCCAGGTAACGTTCATGCAATTATTACATTTCTAATACAATAACCTGAAAAACTTCACTGTGCTAACATTTCATGTCGATGAATGTGAGGTAGCCAATTTGTTCTTCTGTAATGTCAGATGCTTGCTTGTAAAATATTGCATTGTTGTCCATCTCAAGGAGTGGATGCTCTACATGGTTACAGACTTTGCTTCTTTTATGATCTTCTAAACAAATTGTAGGGAGTCAGCAAGATATTGCTTGCGAAATCATCTTGCGGTAGAATTTGCATTCCCTAACCCAGCGGGATCTCAGGCTCTCCCGGTGCCTGAAAATAGGACTAATTTATATGCATGACTTTTCTGCTAATTATGTTGTGATAAATTACCATGCCTTTAATATAATAATAGTGATTTGGTTGTACAGTAAATGTTAAATGCAAATCATCCAGTGCTAATGTTTTGAAACGGTTACATGGAGGACTTTAATGAATTAGAGCCATCAAACAGTTCATAATTGTTTGTGAAGTTCACTGGGAGCACACTAAAAAAAGAGAGAGACTCCTACATCTCGAGCACCTAAAATGAATGCTTCACAATGTATCATTTGTAGAACAATCGTTGCGTAATAGGGTAATAATATAATTCATGCTAGTGCTGGTCCAAAACCTGCCCTCCAATTCCTCAAAGACTTTCTTCACCTGTAAAAGAGGCATCTCTTTTTCTTCCTTTTTCACAGGATACTTTAGATTGTGTGCATGTGTGTAATTTCAGTGGGTGCGGGACTGAGCTTTCATTATCCCTGCTATGGGTGATGCGTATTTTCCTTCCCATCCTTTACACATTTCTTTAGCACTCTGCAACATCTTTGACTGCCAGCACTTCCTGATCTGAAAACCCGCATGAGACTAGTTACTTCATCACATCTTCCCCTGGGTTTTAATTGCAGCATGGGAAACCCAGGAGGGATCTTGTTCTTAAGAAATACTTTTCTTTTACCTTAAAAACACACACATTTTTTATTTTAAAGTACTTCACTTTAAAATAAATAACAATAACAAATAAAAACCATATGATAGACAGGATCCCTGCTTCCTGCACAGCAAAGTCCAGCTGAGGACATGATGGGGTTTTCAGGAAGCATGGGAATCTGGAAAGGATGCAGAGTGCAGACCACCAGAGATAAGGTCTGCAGAATGAAAGGAACAACACTCACCTAGGGGAAACTTGATTCAGTTCACTTTTAAAGGCAAATATACCAAATCTGTACTTTCCTAAACAATGCACAAAACACAGCTATCCTTCAGAATTCATAACTATCTGAATTTTACATGGCAATTCTCTAGCCAGCCAATATTTGCAAAAATGCATGTTTCAAAGGAAGGAATGCATAAAAATGAATATGTTAGTGACAATCTACAAAAATGCATTATATTGGGAGAAATCCTTGCAAAAAATGTGTAATTTAATGATAATTTTTAAAAACCTGCATACAAAATGAAGTTTGCACCAAAACAGTGATGAATTTTCATAACTTTTTTTTTTTTTTAAAGTAACCTCACAAATTGCTGTGGAAATGTGCGGAATTGAATTTAAGACTGGGAAAATGAGAAACTGAGAGGACTAAAACTGGCTGGTCCTTCTATTCCTACTTAAATGACAGGCACTTCTTGGTCACCTTGAAGTTAAACTAAGCAGTGCAACAAAAACTCTGGAACCCTACCATAAGAATTTCACCAAAATATTCTCTCCCCATTGATAATGTTCAAATGCAATTTCTTTTCACGTTGATTAATGGGATTTTTTATTTCTTTCTCTTTGGAATAGCACTATCCCATATCTTTGCTTGAGTTTCCATTCTGGTCCTGAGATAAAAATGTTTATCTTGGACAGGACATGCCAATTTTTTGCTTTTTCTTAGACTACCATTCCCACATTGAGATGATGTGCACTGTGATAAGATGTCTAAGCATATAAAGTGGTTTCATAGTTTATATAAATTAACACTGGGTGGTATCCAGCTAACTCGTCAGCACAAATATTTTTTCTTTTGCAATGGAACTGCTCCTCACTCTCCTGTGCACTTTCCCCCCAAACTCCTTGGAGCAGATTTGAGGAAGGTATGGGGTGAAACAAGGAGAAGTTCCAGTGCACAAGTGCAAATTCTTGCACTGATGAAATGATTGAGTTAGATACGACCCATAATTCTATTGCATGGATTGAAATACAATGCTTTTACAAGGTGAGCGCAGCCATGCTGAACAAGTTGGAGTGTTATCCTGAACATCATCCATCTGTAGGGATAATGTGCATCCAATAATAACAACTTTTTATTTAGGTGCTGTCCATCTGACTGGGTTATGCCAAGCAATCTGGACCGCTTCCAACAAATGAAAACACAATACAACATCAAACATTTTGCCAATTTTGGGGACTGAGTAATGAGCCCTCATGGGTTACAAGACGAAGAGTGAGGAAGAATTAAATTATATGCAAAATTCCAGAAGCAGTAGTAGTGAATCTGAGCATATTTTAATGCTGCTTTTTCTATAGCTGTCCTACATACCTGATTTTAATTTTCCATCTCTTCTGTGAATTTAATGTCTTAAAGGTTATTTTATTTGAAGGACATTCTTATCAATTATTAGGTAAAAGTTCATTGCTTGACTGAAGTATTCATCTTCACAAGCATTTCAAATATTCATGATATAGCTGTGTACCTGATATAGCCCAGTATACCTGAAGGAGCATCTCCACCCCCATCATTCTGCCTGGACACTGAGGTCCAGCGCCGAGGGCCTTCTGGCAGTTCCCTCATTGTGAGAAGTGACGTTACAGGGAACCAGGCAGAGGGCCTTCTTGGTAGTGGCGCCCACCCTGTGGAATGCCCTCCCACCAGATGTCAAAGAAATAAACAACTATCTGACTTTTAGAAGACATCTGAAGGCAGCCCTGTTTAGGAAAGCTGTTAATATTTGATGAATTATTGTATTTTAATATTTTGCTGGAAGCCACTCAGAGTGGCTGGGGGAACCCAGCCAGATGGGTGGGGTTTAAATAATAGGTTGTTGTTGTTGTTGTTAAGGCTTGAGTGAAACAATATAATTGTAATTGGTTGAAGCTGCTGGGGCACACAAATAAGTCTGCATCTCTAAAAGCCCAGCAATCCAGCATTTCTTCAGTTGACATCACAGTATTTCAAACACACAACCCACCCCACTTGTCTCTTAAGACATTTGCATCAGTCAACAGAAAAATACCGTATTTTTCGCTCTATAAGATGCACCAGACCATAAGACGCACCTAGTTTTTGGAGGAGGAAAACAAGAAAAAAAATATTCTGAATCTCAGAAGCCAGAACAACAAGAGGGATCGCTGCGCAGTGAAAGCAGCGATCCCTCTTGCTGTTCTGGCTTCTGGGATAGCTGCGCAGCTTGCATTCGTTCCATAAGATGCACACACATTTCCCCTTACTTTTTAGGAGGGAAAAAGTGAGTCTTATAGAGCAAAAAATACGGTAAATCTGGTGCTGTAAATCCTGGAAATTACTGTTGTACATAGGAGCACCTTAATATGACGGCCTTTGAAGAAAGGAGCAGATGTTTAATTTTTAAAAATCAGAACTTGGAAACATACATAAAATATTAGTATGTGAGGAACAGTAACCATGTATCATCGAACCATATTTCATTCTGTCTGTTCTATCTACTTAAAAGCAGCTCTTTCAGACAGGTTTCTGGCACTATCAGTTTTTCAACACTGCTGCTCAGGCAAAATATTGAAGGGGGGCAGTCTATGCATTGACATTTTAAGAGACCTTTTGAAATAACCATTGCAAACTACACCCTAATTCAGGCACAAAATGTTTCCATTCACTGTAGTCAGGACTGTAGCAGACAATACCAAATTTAACATTCAGCCTTTCATAGCAATAGCAAGGAAGTACTTCCCTCTCATCTGCTGATAATTGCTCCACAATCTATCTTCTACATCAAAAAAACAGCCTGCATTTTGGGATATGTCATATATGAGGGGACCTGATCTCAGCAGAGAAACCAGATTGCTCTCACTTTCCACTTAGCAACTCATTCATCACCACAACTTCCCCACAAACTCATCAAGAAGGAACTCTCAAGAAGAGATTCTCATCTCGCAGGGTTGTGAAACCATTATTTTTCACTGCCACCATCAGATCGGGGGGGGGGGGGGGGAGGACGACGACGACACACCACGAGGGGTAATGGAAACAGGATAGGCACCCCTTAGGCACTCTTCTCTACATTCAAAGAAGGCCCATGTTTTCTTGATTCAAACAAGGGTCCATATTTTCTAATCCAGATTCGAGATTTCTAGTTCCTTCTTTTCTGCCACCCACTGTTGAAATAGCCTAAAGCTACATAGCATGATTGTGTATCTCTCGGTTGTACTGCATTTGCCAAGTTTTTGTTCTGCGGCAACACATGAGAGAGCATTCTTGATACTGACACCCTGATTATGGAAAATCCACGCCTCTTAGATTCAACCTGACTGAACTTTATGGGTTTGGGGCACCAGTTAACAATGTACTTATTTACCCAGGACTCTAGCTGTCCCTCTTGGACTTGCTGATTTCTTCTTCTTGTTGTCGTTTTAAGATTATATACATTTTATATATCATGTGCTTTTATTATGTTTTATTCATTATGCTTGTTATATTTTTTCCCTGCTCTGGGATTAAATTTAATGAGAGTAAGCTGGAAAATATATCAATACTTAGCTTTTCATGACCTCTTGAACATGAATCAGAAGAATTTCAAATTCTCAAGCGAAATACAGAAGTTATCAGAACAAATATTTTAGTACGGAACAGATGCTTCAATTATTGTAAGCCCCTCTGCATTAGAAAGGCAGCATATAAATATTTGAATGAATAAATAGCATAACATAAAAAATGAGAAAATAACCATAACATACGAAATCTAATTGTAAACTCTGTAAACTGTAAACTCTGACGTAGTTCCTAAGGATCCAGGACTTTGGCAAGCTACTTAAATCTCAGGCAGAAAGCCAACTAGATTCTCTTCACTTAATTCTCGCTTGTTGGAGGTGCAGCGACAAAGATCATTCAGTTTGTAACTTGGTGGTTTATTCAAGTTTCTGTCAGTCGGCTGACCAAGAGGGTTAGTGGTGGACGTGTTGCTTAGCAACCAGGCAGTGGGGCATGTCTCTAGTGAGGTACTTGTAACACATGTTGTTATTGGCTGTGGAGTTCTAAGGGACTTTTCCCTCTGTATGTTTTTGCTGAATGTCTCCCTGCTGTGTACAAGGCTTAAAGTAAGAAAAACAAAACAGCTCTGTTCCTTTTTGCTCAGCTTATACACCGCGCTTTGTTCAGTTTTCTGAGTAACGTGTTATCAGGATTTCTTTTCTCTCTGGACTCTATATGCATTATTTAAGTTACCTTGATAACATAGCTTAGGTTAGACCAATGGCGGAGGAAGAGGCATGTGGGGGGAGCGCACTGCCCCCGGCAACGTGATCCCAGTGGGGTGCCATCATGGCTACTACCGCCCACACTGGGCGGCGCACCACGCCCCCAGGACGTGTGCCAGCCCTGCTCCCACCTGCTCTCCACCCCCCAGTGCCGGAGCATAAAGCTCCACCACTGGGTTAGACAGGCACATGTATTAGTGTGACATCAAAATGAAAAATTTTGCAAAATGGATCTTCTCCAAGGAAGCAAGTGAAAAGGAAAATGCAGTTGTGATCTCACAAAACTGTGCAGAATCTGGTTGTTCCTCAAAAGGTTCCCACATATTTGCACTAATAACCTGATTTCCTGCAGGAACATTTTTTTTTAGCAGACGAGTAGAGTTTTAACAAATGGAGCAGGCATGGAAGCTCATGATACACATTCATCCTAGCATTCATCCTTTGGCTGCAATCCTATACCTACTTTCCTGGGAAATAAGTCCAATTCTTTTTTTTTTTTTTTCTTCCTTTTTTTTTTAATAGATATTTATTAAATTTTCACAGATTATGTAAAAACAAAACAAAGCAACAATACAAACATGCACAAAAAAAACCCAACAAGTATAATTTCATTCCCTTATTTTCTAAAACCTTACTTCCCCGACTTCCTCATAACTTCCCTTTCTGTATTCCAATTTCTAATCTAGGTTCAGCAAATCCTTTCCTTTAATCTTGTTTAGATCTTTGCTTTTCTTTTCCTTTTCATACCCATTACAGCTAGTAACCCCATCATTTCTAAGCCAGCATCGTTTCAACGTTCATTAATTTTACAATGTTTTTTAAGGTAGTCCTTAAATTTCTTCCAATCTTCTTTCGCCGTCTCTCTTCCCTGGTCTCGGATTCTGTCGGTCATTTCTGCCAGTCCCATATAGTCTATTACCTTCATCTGCCATTCTTCCAGAGTGGGTAGATCTTGAGTCTTCCAATACTTTGCGATAAGTATTCTTGCTGCTGTTGTTGCATACATAAAAAAAGTTCTATCGGGACTAAGTCCAATTCAGGTCAATGGGACTTACTGCTAAGCATGTGTTGGATCATGCTGTTTGACAACTATTGCTGTTGAGAATCAATGTTATTAACGTTGTGATTTGCACTCTTCTGTGCTAGGAAGAATGAGAGGCGCAGATAATTTTTATGCTGGGGGATCTCTCATGATGAGAAACAGACATTTCCTTGAGCTACCAGTGATTTTCATGAAGTATATGAAGAGAGAACATTGTCAACAACATAAGTTATTTAGATTCCTTTGTCCATTAGAGTCCTTTGACAGTATAGCTTAAAGGCAAAATTATTATTATATTCCAGCATAATAACAGCCTCATTTGTGACAGGATGAAAATGATTACTATTTGTGCAGGCTACTTGCTGACATCCGAGAAGTCTCTGAGCTAGATGGTTTCTAATTCCTTCCCTCAAGCCCCACGGGGGGTGGGGGGGTGCAGAGCTGACAACTTTATAGCTTAGTCCAGAGGGAAGTGAGGCATTTATAGATGTGGTGGGTGCCCACATAAAGTGTCCGCACTCAGCCAGCATCCCTATTCAAGGGCATATGCCCCACTCCCAGTGGGTCAGACTCCCTTCTTGTATAGTACAAGCATATAAGCCTGTTGTGTGATAGTCCAAATCAGAATTATTTGGCCCATCGCCTATTTTGGCACAGAGTGGTGAGTTTCCTTGACTCCTTAACCCTGCTTTACCTGAGGGGGAAATTGGCAGCTAGCCTGGATTATGATAGGACATTGGTCACAATGTTGGGGGAGTGCAGGAAGAAAACATAATGCTTAGAATTTAGTGTGCCCAGAGACTTCCAACATTTCGGCCTGAATTTCATGAGTGGGTGCTGAAAATTAAAACACCAAACTGCGCCCTCTCCTTGGACATTTTAAAGATGGCGGAAGGATTTTGAAAGTGAGGATTGAACGCTAACTAGTACTTCTTTGGCTCTGCCATGATGCTCCAGCTGAAAGGTTTAAATTCCCAGTAAATCCCAGTACACACTCTCAGAATGTTTTGAGAATGGGGGGAGATTGGCAGTATTACTAGTGGCAGCTGCTATTTCTCCCCAGAATGTTCTTCAGAACAACGCTGCATGTGAAGTGGGCATGTTGGTGGGTAGTGCATGTCAACTTAAGTTATCCAAAATGCTCCTTCGCCACTTTTGTATCCTATAAAAATGGACCATGAAAGTGGGCTGCATGCAGCATGTGTCTAGTCCCAATACAGATCCTTGCAGCAACCCACTTTTTGTGAGACCTGAACATTTATTCCTATCCATTGCCTATGCTGTGGCTGGAAACAATGGGGGAAAGGTGAGGGCTCGTGCTCTGGCCCTGCTTGAGGGTTTCTTGTAGGGGACGCAGGTGGCGCTGTGGTCTAAACCACTGAGCCTCTTGGGTTGCCAATCAGAAGGTCTGCAGTTCGAATCCCCATGACAGGGTGAGCTCCCGTTGCTCGGTCCCAGCTCCTGCCAACCTAGCAGTTCAAAAGCATGCCAGTGCAAGTAGATAAATAGGTACCACTGTGACGGGAAGGTAAACGGCGTTTCCGTGTGCTCTGGCTTCTGTCATGGTATCCCGTTGCACCAGAAACTGTTTAGTCCTGCTGGCTGCATGATCCGGAAAGCTGTCTGTGGACAAATTCGGGTTCCTCGACCTGAAAGCGAGATGAGCACCGCAACCCCATAGTCACCTTTGACTGGACGTAACAATCCAGGGTCCTTTACCATTTACCTTTTTGCAGGTTTCCCACAGGAATCTGGTTGGTCACCATGAGAACAAGATGATGGACTAAATGGGCCAGTGGCATGATCCAGGAGGACTTTTCTTATGTTTACTTCCCATTCTTTAACAAACATCAGGCTTCTTGGATCTTTCCTCCTTCTCCTTCTTCTTGAATCCCCAGATTTGCCAGTCAGAGCCAAGTGGGAAAGGCAGATTCAGTTAGAATGAAAGAACAGGGTGCACATTCTGAGTCTAGGAATTTGTTCTGAACTGAGTTTACAGTCCTTTCACACACAAGTCCACCCCGGCTTAGCTTTCTTCATTTCAGCAGCCCGATTTAGGTAGGAAAAAATTGTTTTGCTGTTGCTATTGTTAAACACTTGAGGAAAAACCTTGGCCGATCTACTGTAAACCATCCAGAGATCTTCTGGTAGAAGCTGATATATCTTCTTCCCAGCCCTGCTCTAAACTGTTAACAATCCATAAAGGGAGCTGCTTTAACAATATGTCTGATGCAACCCAGAAAAAGTTGTGTGTGTTGAAATCCAATTGAAAGTGATGGTTTAAGTTTGTTTATTTGGATGGCATCCTTTGTATTTGGTAGCACGGGTGTCTTGCCTTACCTATTTCTTCAGCTTAGGATATTAAAGTCATCATTTGTGTCTTGAAATTATATTTAAAGGTCTTTGAGGCATGCACGTAGGTGTTTGATTTAAGTCGGTGGAGTATTCAGTTCATTTCCCATTGTTGAAATAACAATGAGAAGCAATGACATTTATCACAGCCTCCTGGTGACCAAAATCACCCAGCCATTTAACATCGCAAGCGACTCCCACTTTCTGCTGTTGAGCACTGCAGAAAGGAAAAAGGGAAATGGCATTCTGGCCATACAGACATTGCCCTTCTGTAAAAGGGAGGTTATCAAATTGCTTATTTTAAATAATAATAATAATGAAAGAATGCAATTAATATATCTCTATTCAGAACTTTCTGTATAGTTAAAGCTATGGTTTTCCCAGTAGTGATGTATGGAAGTGAGAGCTGGACCATAAAGAAGGCTGATCGCCGAAGAATTGATGCTTTTGAATTATGGTGCTGGAGGAGACTCTTGAGAGTCCCATGGACTGCAAGAAGATCAAACCTATCCATTCTGAAGGAAATCAGCCCTGAGTGCTCACTGGAAGGACAGATCGTGAAGCTGAGGCTCCAATACTTTGGCCACCTCATGAGAAGAGAAGACTCCCTGGAAAAGACCCTGATGTTGGGAAAGATGGAGGGCACAAGGAGAAGGGGATGACAGAGGACGAGATGGTTGGATAGTGTTCTTGAAGCTACCAGCTTGAGTTTGACCAAACTGCAGGAGGCCATGGAAGACAGGAGGGCCTGGCGTGCTCTGGTCCATGGGGTCACGAAGAGTCGGACATGACTAAACAACTAAACAACAACAACAAATTCAGAACTTATCTAAAAACGTCTGTGACATAGACCTATTTGCATGGCAGCTGCTTAGTTTACTCTTAGGTTGCATGATCAGGAGTATAGGAAATATTATAGGGAAAGGTAGATGCTTTTTTACCTTAGGGCACCTCTTATGCAGACAGTAGTAAGCTGTCTGGGCAGATCACTCTGAGCCTTCTCTGGGCACATAGTTCACTCTGCCAGACGCAGGAAAAAGCTGGGGAGCAGGACAGGCAAATGTCCCAGCATATGCACACTGCAGGTGCTGCTCGTGCATCATGCACAGATCCAATCACTAAAAAAAAGGAGATCAAGGTGTTCATCACAATCATAGTATATAAACGAAGCACCATTCCAATTGTGCTCTTAGCAAAAACTGACAATATTTTATCTTCGCAGTGACAAGATCACTAATAAAACCACAGAAACTCATTAACAGACGATGGAACCTATTGTTACCAGTCACCTATGGCTGCCATACATCCAGAATTTCTGAGACATAGTCAGAATATGGCAGTCGGAAGCAGTGTCCAGGTGGAAATTGCTGAAATGTTCTGAAGTCTAGATTTGGACAAATTTCCTTTAAAAAAAAGCTCAAAAACTTTTTTGAGATTTTGTGTCCGGATTTTCACTTTTTGAAATATGGCAATCCTGTGGTCACCCCAGCCTCTGCCGGTTGGCACAAGGTTTCAGGGGTCTTGGCACCTAACCAGGGTTTGTGTTTCCTTTGGGAAAAATGAGGCGCAGCGGAGGCTGTAGTGTCTTTATGAAATATGGTTTATTTGCACATACTTACACCTGAGGTTGGATGGCGAGAGGGTTCTAAGCATCACATTTCAAGAGGGACTTGCTCCCCACAACGGCATAGCGGCATAGCATTGGATTCAAAGGCAGCCAAAATGCCATCTCTGTGTTTCCTCCACACAACTTGTCCACCCCCCTGGCCACATGGCATCTGGCCCCACCCTTTTTCTTCCCCAAAAACCTTTGCTAAAAACAAAACCCAAGCTTCATGTAAAAAGGACATTTTTTCCTGCTGTGACATCATGCCCCCTGTAACCTGGCAACCTTTCCCTTCCATTTACATCATTGTCCACTGTCACCGTGACAACCTCCATTTGCCCAAACTCCACGATCTTCCTTTGATGTGCTGATGACTGGCCATCAGAACCTTTGTACTTCTTAACAACTTCCCCTCGACCCCCAGGCAATGTCAGGCTGCCAGAAAAGCCCTGGCTACTACCTGAAGCTGTAATCGGAAGCAGGCAAGCAACTTGTCAGTAATTAATTTTATTGCTCAACCATCAGGTAGTCAGCATACACGCACATGAATCAGATAAGCAAGTCAGTTGCAGAAGCTGAGGTTCTGGACCTCCTCACCTTACTTATGACTCCCGTCTTGCATTCTTCTGCTGTGACTCAGCTTTCCTTAATTGTTCAGTCTTTTCTCGGCCATACATTCCTGCATTGAGAGAGGAAGAGGGAAAGGAGGTGAAACAGGACTGTATTGCAGAGCAGGAAACACAACCTCTGCTCCTTCTCTCTTTTTTATAATAATTGTTATTAAGTTTTCCATTTTAACAATCCAATCAAATCACATTAAATATTCCAAATTATACAAATACATATCATAAAATCCAAATATTTTGCCAAATTATACATTTTTGTTGGGGCTTCCCATGCTTCAAGTTCAGTGGGGTCCAATCATCTTATGTTTCTACTGCCTTAAGTTTCCAAAAGTTCCTTCTTTGAGTCCTCCTGTTGTTATCCTTCTTTCTTTCACAGCCCCTGAGTTATTTCCACAGGCGAGTTGGAGTGAACAATAATATACTTCTGTGTGAAATTTGTGTGACTCTCCCCCCCCCCCTTTTTTTTTTTTTTTGCAGCTGGTAAGTCTGTTATTAGCAATATGTCCTCACATGCTGGTGTTTATGCCGAATCAATCCAAAAGTCCTTCTCTTGTGGCAGGCGCCATCTTCTCTCAGTTCCGATGAAATAAAATCTAAGCGTTTGCTCATTAATTTTCTCAGACAGGTTGGATCAAACATTAGTCTTTCCAGAGGAGGTTTGCCAAATCGGACTTGAAATACAGATATACAGGGATGCGGGTGGCGCTGTGGGTTAAATCAGAAGATCGGCGGTTCAAATCCCCACGACGGGGTGAGCTCCCGTTGCTTGGTCCCTGCTCCTGCCAACCTAGCAGTTCGAAAGCACATCAAAGTGCAAGTAGATAAATAGGTACCACTCTGGCAGGAAGGTAAACGGCATTTCCGTGCACTGCTCTGGTTCGCCAGAAGCGGCTTAGTCATGCTGGCCACATGACCCGGAAGCTGTACGCCGACTCCCTCGGCCAATAAAGCGAGATGAGCACTGCAACCCCAGAGTCGGCCACGACTGGACCTAATGGTCAGGGGTCCCTTTACCTTTCCTTTAGGAGCTCGCCTCCCCCTATGACCATTTATCTCTGCAACACAGTCTATTGCATAATGGCAGATCCCAATTAAATAGTGCATCACAGGAGAGTCTTTTATCTTCTTCCAAATATTTCAAATACCTCTGCTCCTTCTCTATCAGTGTCCTTGGCTACATCAAGCCTCTCTCCTTCACCCCCACTCTCTGCCGAAGATTCCTCCCTTTCCCACCTGTCTGAACCTGGTTCAAAATCCCCTTCCCCTTCAGGGGCCTCCTGAACCTGGCTGCCACCACTTTTCCTCATCCAGCCAGTCCCTGACAGGAGATGACGTGGTCTGGAAAAGAAGCTTAGTCTACATTTTTGCACTGCTAAATCCAACACCTGTTAGCTCACCTCAATTCTCTAAACACTGATTAAACCCCCAAACCCAGTAATCTAGGGGAACGCAGGGCACTCACACATCCATAACAATATCATTTATAGAAAGTAGCATAGGTGAAATATGCATGCTAAAGCTAAATTGTCTCCGGGGAGTTCACTGTTTGAGTGAATATGCCGACACTCGTTTTGAAGGCAAAGGAACTGTTATATGCTCAAATGTCAAGGAATGTGTTAATAATGTGCATCACTTCAAGTTATCATTTCAAGTGTTAAGTACATTTTATCCCTTTGTGAGATATTAATTCATCATTGCGCTAACGTCCTGTACAAATTTAAACAACTTGGAAACATCTGCAGTTACATCTTGCAAATTATTAAGCTTATTTCTCCACACCTACAGAGTGCCTGTCTGCAGGCCCAGAAATGTTTACATGGTAATTACTTTATAATCGCACATACTCGTATGAAACTGACCACAGTAGTAGGGCAATTAGAGAAATGTTTTCCTAAGATTTTATTTTTCATTAAATTAAAATAGATATGCTTTACATTGCAGCCTTTTATTCTGGCTTGTTTTGGTAGAACTGCATTTCCCTTTGTTTTGCCTAAATCACCAAATTGTTTTACCAATTCTTCGCAGAATTATGTGGCACAAACCAGAGCAGGGTGATGCCACACCTGCAGATCCTCCTGGTTTCTTTTATCTGGAAAATGCAATCAAAGGCACATCTGCTGTGCCAGATGAGTCTGAATGTAAGCCTTAATGGCAGCCAATCGGTTTCAAGATTTAGATGAGACAGTGTGAAAGGAGGCGTATTGGTTTAAAGCAGCGGTTCTCAACCTGTGGGTCCCCAGATGTTGTTGGAATATAACTCCCATCATCCCTGAGCTCTGGCCTTGCTGGCTAGGGGTGATGGGAGTTGTAGTTCAACAACATCTGGGGACCCACAGGTTGAGAAAGGCTGGTTTAAGGGATACCAATAAACTCTTGAAGGTTGGCAAGCACAATGTCTTCTCTATGGAATGTGTTTCCTGTAGAATTTTGTTTCCACACCTCCTGTAAGTGGAAGGTGAGGAGACTTGCTGGTGGGGACATTAAAAAAAAAGCCTCAAGAGCATATAGCAGAACATTTCAAAGTGTCTTCCTTTTAAAAAGGAAAGAGTCGAAGCAAAAAAGAAAAAGGAAAGGAAATCCCAAATGAGTACTATATGTCACAGTTGGCTGGGCTTTGTTTATTTGTTTTAATTCCATTTTCATTGAACAAGGGACTTTTATAACACATCTCCAATACAATGTTAATTAGAAAGGGACTGCTCTCGATGCCATACTCTGCTTTGTTTATCAGAGGCAAATATGAGAAGCATGACATCTGTCACTCTTGTGTCTTCTGTGCTTTGCTCCCTGGATTTGTAGCAGCAGAAAAGTACAGGTCACAACTTGGAGAATATGACTTTTGAAAAGCAATGCAAATGTAATCCAGAAATAAAAAAAATAGCACTATGCTATATTCTGATGGTACAATTTGAGGCTATATGAAACCCCACTGAGATATTTTTCTTGTTGTTGTTTTAACTACTTTTGTTTCCCTTGAAATGTCTTGGATGCTTCGCCCAAGAAGGAACCAAAAAAAAAGGATTCTTTCAGAATTTGATGGTAAAGGTAAAAAGGTAAAGGACTCCTGGACAGTTAAGTCCAGTCAAAGGCGACTATGGGGCGTGGTGCTCATCTCGCTTTTTAGGCCGAGGGAGCTGGCATTTGTCCACAGACAGCTTTCCAAGTCATGTGGCCAGCATGACTAAATTTCTACTGGTGCACAGAGAACCATGACAGAAGCCAGAGCACATGGAAACACTGTTTACCTTCCCACCACAGTGGTACCTATTTATCTACTTCCAATGATTTGATGGCCACTGTGTAACTAGCTGGATTTCCTTGGGTTTGTTGTGTGACAGTGGAGGATATGGAAAAATAGGGCTGGGGTGATGGGAAATAGGGTTCAGGTGAAACTGCAGGATGTTGGATTCTACCACATCAGACCATTGGTCCATCTACCTCAGTATTGTCTACACTGACTGGCAGCGTCTCTTCAGGATTTCAGGCTGGTGTCTTTCTCATTCCTACCTGGAGATGCTGGGGATTGAACTTGGATCCTTCTGCATGCAGCACAGAAGATCTAACACAGAACTATGGCCCTTCCCCTAGTCTTGAATATCAATGCATTGAGATCTGAGATCTACAGGTATAGGGCGGTATACATATTTAATAATAATAGCGCAACCTGTGGCTCAAATTTAGCTCACCTTAACAACACCTGACATCACACTACACAAGGGTGGGCAACCCTGCTACTTCTGAAGTAAGCCTTTTGTTTTCTTACATCTTTAACAACTAGGAAAGTAGTAATTAAAAGGAAAAATCATATTGTTTTGGAACAGAAATATCACAATTTGCCTTCTTTCAGCAGTTGATTTGCTGTCCTTCTAGAGAGTATAAAACTATATAGGGCTGTCCTTCCAGAGAGTATAAAACTATATAGGGCTGATAATGCAGGGTATTGTTGATTGATTTGCCCAGAAGGCTTTGGAGGAGAGTAAAGTTGGAGGAGGAGAATATCACTGAGCACACAATGTCCCAATTATTTTGCACCTCCAAAACGGTCTGACAGAGAAAAGCTGAGGAAACTTCACATTTCTCGCTCACATTCAAAATGCAGAATGGTTGGGCAGAAATCCCTGTCATGCTCAGGAAGCTTCTTACAATGGGAGAAAGGATGGCATTTGACAATGACAATCAGAACAGCACACAGCTGCAGTTGTCCTTTCACAGTCATCTGAACCATTTATAAAGAGAGCAATAAATATTGCAATACCTTGACAATTATTCTGCAAGAGATTGCCGAAAAGGCAGGGCTAATGTTAATTCCAAGTTTTGAGGTAGCTGTGAGTTGTAGTTTTGGTAGGTTGTGGACAGTTATCAGAAAGAGAGCAGCCATTAGGTTTGGGGTGTATCTCTGCAGCCCTGGCCCCATTTCCCTGAAGCAGATGTTTCTTGTGGTTGGTAGAAGCTATTCTGAAAGAGCATCCTTTTTTAAAGAAATGAGGGCCACAGTCACACATTACATTTAAGGCACTGTGATACCACTTTGAACAGTCATGGCTTCCCTCAAAGAATTCTGGGCGCTGTAGTTTGTTAAGGGTGCTGAGAGGGTGCACTGTCATCATTGAAGTTGAAAATAGTAGGCTAAGTAGCAAGAAAGGTATAAACCTGCCAAGTGTTGCAATAGTTCACCCTGCTGTTTCTGAGGTCATCCAGGATCTAAAATTTGGTGTGGAGTAGGATATAAGCATGGTGTTTGCTTCTTTTATCCAAAAGGCAGCCGATATTCATGCTGTCAGGAAGGAGAAAAGGGAAAGCACATCAAGATCACTTTCAAGATAGAAGACCACAAAGGTGTAGGTAGGTTTGTTGAGACCATAGATAGTCGTAGTTGTAGGTAGGTTTGATAATACCATATTGGCATCATGGTAGCTTGTGGTGGTCTTGGTATTGAGATTCCTGCTGAAAAAGTCTTCCTTGCCCCCAAAATGATAATTGGTTGATGGAAAGGGTCTGGCAAGCCAATCGCCTTTGCTACTCAGATGTTGGAGAGCGTGATTATGAAACCACGGCCAACATATGCAGAGGTGAGTGATGTAGCAAATGCTGCCCTGCATGGAGCTGATTGTTCTAACTCTCCAGAGAAACCACCAAAGGAGGCTACCCTCTGGAGTCTGTCCACATGCAGCATCTTGTGAGTTATAACCATTTGATGTTAAGTGACAGTACCTGTGTACCTAGAAATATTTGCACAGCTCATGCTCTGCTACTTAACTTTCTATCTTCTCAAATACCCTCTAGATCTGGCTTAATGTTTTATACATGACATGTGGCTGCCTTCTTACTATGGCTTGCATATATGCCATAAGTCTCTCAACCTGCCATAGACTTTTCCCCCATTAGCAGTGAAAACAAAGTGCACTGTCTACAAGTATAAAACATGGGTTTATGCAAAGTGAGTGCGGAGCAAATTCTGAACTTTAGGGACTAGTGGTTTTGACAGCCTTATGTGGGTTCCTTCCTACTGTAGTATCTGAATTGTCCAGCTTAGAAAATTTTTATTTTGAGAACTTCAGATATCCTTGGAATTCCAATTACTGAATTGCATTAATTGTCTTGATGAATTTGTTGTTGTTTGCTTTGTTTATATGCTATAGTGTTTGATATTACAGCGATTGCAATGCATGCTGTTTTTTATTACTACTGTGGTTTTTGAGAGAAGCTTTGAGCTCAACATTTGTTCTTGGGAAAGCAGAATACAAATATTAAATGAAATCAAATCCTTTCCCCCCTCACTGAGCTACAATTCCCAGAGTTCTCTGGGAAGAGGGATTGATTGTGAAACCACTCTGGGAATTGTAGTTCTGTGCAGGGAATAAAGGTCTTCAGCTCCTAGACATCTTTGGGGGAAACCATGACTGTTTAAAGTGGTATCATTGTGCTTTAAATGTGTGTGTGGCCCATATGTGTAGGTAAAAGGGGTGTTGCATAAGCTTTGTGAGCAACAAGCAATTGCTTGTTAATTACTTGAAAATGCCTGATAAGGCTAGTACATGAAGCTGTATGCTCATTCAGTGTTCACCACCTATGGAAACCTGCTGACTGGCGTATTGTCAAGTCTACAAATGTTAGTGGGATGGATGATAATTATTATGGTTTTTACTAAGGGTTGTTATGCTACCCCCAAAATATGGGTTTGCCCTGAAGAGCCAACCTTAAGATGCTTGTTTAAATCGCAGGCAAACGTCACAAGAGGGGACTATTGTTACTTGAAGGAGGCAGGGCAGAGCCACACAACAGAAAAAGGCAGACACACACACACACACACACACACACACACACACACACAGCCAGTAGCTAGGTAAAAGCAGAATGTGGAGAGCAACAACTGGAGAGAAGGTCCTTGGGAAACAAAGCAATAAAAGGGAGCAGGGGAACTTGAGACACAGTCAAAAGGGAGTGTAAGTGAAGCTGAACATTTCCAGAGAGAATCTCGGATAGCTAGAAAGCAGGCAGAGGCAAGAGGCAAAGGAGTAGGCAAACAAAGATGCTGAAGGAATAAACAGAGATAAGAGAGTGTGTGGAAAAGAAGGAAGGAAGGTAGGTTGATGTGGAGAGAGTTGAGGAGGCAAGGAAACAGAAGTAATTGGGCAAGCCTCAAAGGGACTTTGGGCAGGTTGGAGAAACAATCAAAGGAATTCTGAGGGATGACATGAGCCACCTCAGGCATGAGCAGAAAGGTGAGAAGGAGC
Source organism: Podarcis muralis (assembly GCF_964188315.1). Classification (NCBI taxonomy): domain Eukaryota; kingdom Metazoa; phylum Chordata; class Lepidosauria; order Squamata; family Lacertidae; genus Podarcis; species Podarcis muralis. The sequence continues at coordinate 73,631,596 of NC_135658.1, read as the reverse complement.
TGAGCTAGGGGTATGCTATATAAGTGAAACCAGCTGGGGGTGGATTTCAGTTGAGAAGGGATCTTGTGATGACAAGAACTCCAAAGTCCATCTGAGGGCAAATTTCAGCAGGAGTCTCTGGAGAGAAAGGGCCTCCTGCAGTTCTGAGGATCCTTAAGACACAGGGAAAGGGTTTACATGCTCCACAAGGCCCGTTTAAAGTGCCTGTATATTATGCAGCTATTCACTTCATCCACAGTTCAAAAGTAAATCCCATACTTGCCTTACCTCAGAATTTGGAGGAGCCTCTCTTCTTTGTAGATGATGCAATAAATGCGCCATGGACTCATACCTGAAGGAGTGTCTCCACCCCCATCGTTCTGCCCAGACACTGAGGTCCATCTCTGAGGGCCTTGTGGCGGTTCCCTCACTGCGAGAAGTGAGGTTACAGGGAACCAGGCAGAGGGCCTTCTCAGTAGTGGCACCCACCCTGTGGAATGCCCTCCCATCAGATGTCAAGGAAATAAACAACTATCTGACTTTTAGAAGACATCTGAAGGCAGCCCTGTTTAGGGAAGCTTTTAATATTTGATAAATTACTGTATTTTAATATTTTGCTGGAAGCCATCCAGAGTGGCTGGGGAAACCCATCCAGATGGGCGGGGTATAAATAATAAATTTTTCTTATTCTTATTTTTACCAAAATGAAATGCTTCTTCCTGTGTAACAGAGGCCACCCTCTGACGTCCACCATGCAGTTGATGTGACATGGTTTTATGTGCTGGGTTTCATGTCATATCAACTGCACGGTGGACATCAGAGGGTGGCCTCTGTTACACAAGAAGAATCATCTCCCCAGGCAACACCTAAAGTGGAGTCTGGTTTCATTTCGATATATGAATCATACCCTATGAGAACAATGGGTGTATTTGTCAGGAAAACGATGATACACTCATCATATGAGAGAAAATGGGAACGAGATCTCTCAAAATTAAATTTAATACTCTCGCAAGCAAAATAGGAACGGATGTTTCAAAATGTCCTATCAGCACTATTAAGTGCAAATCTCAAAAGAAATTTTGTTCAAGGTCATATTTCAATGGTATCTAACTCTGCATAGACTGAGCAAAATTTATAGTCAGTGCATGTACGGCTGGAGGTGTAAAAGAACAAAAGTAGATTTCATACATATCTCTTGGAGCTAGAGCAAAGTAAAACAATTTTAGTCCATAAATCTGAACACAATAAAGGAAATGACAGGATTTGCTTTACTCGGGAATCTCCGGTCCATGGCACCAAATGTTGATCTTCAACAGATAGAGGAAAAACTCTGGGTCGCTCAGTTTTGGAAAAGTAAAAATCCTTTGGCAATGAATGATAGAATAGCTGAAGAAACCTGGAAGACTGTTTTGCTGATAAAACAAACATATAATAGGAAAGCAACATATATCAATTATCATAATGAATTTATTGGAAGATGGGTCATATTTATGGAATTTTGGAATGGCAAAGTAGCATATGATATCTCTCCTTAGGATTCTTCTTGTTGTTTAGTCGTTTAGTCGTGTCCGACTCTTCGTGACCCCATGGACCAGAGCACGCCAGGCCCTCCAGTCTTCCACTGCCTCCCGCAGTTTGGTCAGACTCATGTTCGTAGCTTCAAGAACACTGTCCAACCATCTCATCCTCTGTCGTTCCCTTCTCCTTGTGCCCTCCATCTTTCCCAACATCAGGGTCTTTTCCAGGGAGTCTTCTCTTCTCATGAGGTGGACCAAGTATTGGAGCCTCAGCTTCAGGATCTGTCCTTCCAGTGAGCACTCAGGGCTGATTTCCTTAAGAATGGAGAGGTTTGATCTTCTTGCAGTCCATGGGACTCTCAAGAGTCTCCTCCAGCGCCATAATTCAAAAGCATCAATTCTTTGGTGATCAGCCTTCTTTATGGTCCAGCTCTCACTTCCATACATAACTACTGGGAAAACCATAGCGATGTCTCCTTAGGATACATGTACGTATATTTAACTCTATCACAGCGTATTATTTTTACCAATCCTGTAACCTCTTTGCCTTATTACTCTTTATTTCCTATTAATCATAAATTCAATAAAAAATACATATATTCAGACTAGAGAATAGTGTCCTCCGAGCCCAAGGGCCTTTCTTGGGCTAATTGAGGCAGCTTATTGAGGATGTTCTCCTCCAACTGCTTTTATTTGCCCTTTCACTCACAAAGTCATTTCAAGATTCATACTGATTTGCTTAATAAGGTTCTGCAGGAAGCCGTATTATATGGCAAGAGAGGGAGAGGTGATGAGCACACGCTCCCATTCTAAATGGGCTCCTTGGCATTTCCAACGTGTTGCTTTCTGTGCAAGTTCACACCCCCCCCTTTAAAAGCTTTTATCATTATGAAATATGTCTCTTTATTTATTTTGTCTCCCCGTCATCCCCACCCCAAGGGATTCATGTGCAATATATTATTCATTTACATTATTGCATGCACAGTGGGCCCTAGCTAGCAAAGATGTAGCTAGTCTTGCAAATGATAAAAATGGTTTCGAATCTAGCAGCCGATGGGGGCCACTTCTCTGCATATTAAATTACTTCGGTTCAAATGATAAAAAGTACTCCACCTCAAAGCTGAATATCTAAGTGTAACGCAAACGCATGGAGTTGCAGCATTGGCTGAGCACTTGGTTCTGGGTTGGTACTTTAATGAGGGACTCTAACTTGCACTTGGCTAGCACTCTGCTTCTTTCAGAGTGGAAAGAGCCAGTTTTCAATGGAAATCAGGTGCCTTCATGCTGTTCTGTCATTTGCAAACCTGCCAGACGATGCCATTAAAAGTCAGCAGGAATATAGCTCCCACTTCCATTCCCTTTGTTATTTTGCAGCAAGATTTTAAACAGAATGAGATCGTTGTATGCTAGGTTGTATGCAATGTTAAAATTGAGGCGTAATATCATCTAGGATGCACACACAGGAAAAACGCATGTGTTTGAATTTTGCACTAAACAGGAATCCTAAAAGGTCCAGACTTTGTGTTCAAATTGTAAAACTAAGAATAATTGCAAATGTCTATCCATACACATTTTGAAATCATGAGTTCCAATCAGTTTTAGGGTAGAATTCTGACAATAGCAGAAAGGAGAATGGACTAGGTCTCCACTTATTCGTCCCATGTCTGAAACGGAAATCAATCTAGCGAATATGTTTGGTCGTTATTGCTTTCAGTCTGCAAGAAATATGCAATTGATTACCTTTTATTTTCCCATCTGCATTGTACCAGTTCAATTCAGTTATGGAGTCATAAAATTGTAGAGTTGGAAGGGACCAGGAGGGTGTCATTGTATCCCTGCCAATGATTTTAATTATTTACAGTAGTCTTTTAAGGATATTAAAAATTTATTCCAGTCTTTTAAAAATACTTGATCTTCCTGGTTTCTGATATTTCCCGTCAGTCTCGCCATCTCTGCATACTCCATTAACTTAGTCTGCCAATGGTCGGCACTTCTCCCTCCATCCATCTCTGGGCTAGAAGCATTCTCGCTGCCATCATTGCGTACATGAAAAGTCTTTTGTCTTCTTTTGGTATCTCTTCACCTATTATACCGAACAGAAAATCTTCTGTTTTTTAAACAAAAGTTTTCTTAAACATTTTCTGTAACTCATTATATATCATATCCCAGAAACCTTTTGTGTTGTTGTTTAGTCGTTTAGTCGTGTCCGACTCTTTGTGACCCCATGGACCAGACCATGCCAGGCACTCCTGTCTTCCACTGCCTCCTGCAGTTTGGTCAAACTCATGCTGGTAGCTTCGAGAACACTGTCCAGCCATCTCATCCTCTGCTGTCCCCTTCTCCTTGTGCCCTCCATCTTTCCCAACATCAGGGTCTTTTCCAGGGAGTCTTCTCTTCTCGTGAGGTGGCCAAAATATTGGAGCCTCAGCTTCACAATCTGTCCTTCCAGTGAGCACTCAGGGCTGATTTCCTTCAGAATGGATAGGTTTGATCTTCTTGCAGTCCATGGGACTCTCAAGAGTCTCCTCCAGCACCATAATTCAAAAGCATCTATTCTTCGGCGATCAGCCTTCTTTATGGTCCAGCTCTCACTTCCATACATCACTACTGGGAAAACCATAGCTTTAACTATACGGACCTTTGTTGGCAAGGTGATGTCTCTGCTTTTTAAGATGCTGTCTTTTACCACTCTGCATATGGTAGAAGGTGGGGACGTGGGAGGCGCTGTGGGTAAAACCTCAGCGCCTAGGACTTGCCGCATGGTCAGCGGTTCGAATCCCTGCGGCGGGGTGCGCTCCCGTCGTTTGTTCCCAGCGCCTGCCAACCTAGCAGTTCAAAAGCACCTCCGGGTGCAAGTAGATAAATAGGGACCGCTTACCAGCGGGAAGGTAAACGGCGTTCCGTGTGCTGCGCTGGCTCGCCAGATGCAGCTTGTCACACTGGCCACATGACCCGGAAGTGTCTGCGGATAGCGCTGGCTCCCGGCCTATAGAGTGAGGTGAGCGCACAACCCTAGAGTCTGGCAAGACTGGCCCGTACGGGCAGGGGTACCTTTACCTTTATATGGGAGAAGGTACCCTCTTTCCCTTTACATTTCCAATACAGATTTGAACTAGTTCTATACATTTTCGCAATTTTATTCAGTGTCAGATACCAATGGTATATCATTTCTGGGAGGGATTAAGTTTCATCCCCATCAGAGCACTGGGCTCTGTTGACCCCAGCGCTGGGCAGCATTCAAAGAATGCAAGCATCAGTACAATAAATTCTGCTTGTGTAATGGGACTTTCTCCTCTCTCCTTCCCCTATGTTCAGCCAATGGCCTTCTCAAAACTTCTCCAGAGGGTTAGGGGAAATGCCTAGAACATCCTTAGGGGGCGTGAGGGGGCTGCCACCCAAATTAATATGGTCTTGGAGGCTCAGAAAAATTTCCTTGTGGGGGGGGGGGGAGAGAAATCAGGCTCCTGAACTGGGGCTTCACCACTCCTGATATACAATTACACACAGCCTGGCACCAAATGAGTTTTTCCTTTTTCTATCCAGTTCATTTTCCATACCCATTTTCTTTAGGGTTCTTTTTTGTTGAATCCCACTCCCCCACCCCCCCAATCTTCAATTTTCAAGGAGTGCTTCCGCTGAATCCATTGATGTCGACCCATTTGTAAGAAAGGCTGCTATCTTTACTTTGGTCTCAGCAATGAATCCACGAAGAGCACTGCCAATTATCTATAAAAGTCGGTTATCCTTAAGTGGGAATATCTTTCTGAGGGCAGGCTGGAAGCTGGAAGTAGGTAATTGCCTTGAAAATTGCATTGCATACGAGAAGGGATGTACGCTGCATTGTGAGAGGTAGGCCAATGCTTCTAATTATGACCTGGTATGTAAAATCATGTGCAGCAAAGAGGAGAGACCATTTTAAAAAAGAATGTCCTCTTTCCCTATACTGCATATCCCTTTTGTTCCTAAATCTAAAAAAAAAAGTCCATAGGGGCATACTAGTTTTACTGTTAAATGACAATACTTTTCTGCCAAGTTCAAACATCAACTTGTCCTTCAGTTACAGACAGGTGTCTCAGAAATCCATGCCTATTATAGATATATAATAGAGCCAGTGTGGTGTAGTGGTTAAGAGCGGTAGTCACGTAATCTGGGGAACCGGGTTCACGTCTCCGCTCCTCCACATGCAGCTGCTGGGTGACCTTGGGCCAGTCACACTTCTCTGAAGTCTCTCAGCCCCACTCACCTCACAGAGTGTTTGTTGTGGGGGAGGAAGGGAAAGGAGAATGTTAGCCGCTTTGAGACTCCTGAAGGGGAGTGAAAGGCGGGATATCAAATCCAAACTCTTCATATATAATGTCAGGGATAGTTCTCCAAATTTTTAATTTTTTTTTTATAAAAAAAATAATCTGTTAATTTGTTCCTGCTTCTTGCCCTGCTTCTACAGTGGTACCTCAGGTTACATACTCTTTAGGTTACATATGCTTCAGGTTACAGACTCTGCTAACCCAGAAATAGTGCTTCAGGTTAAGAACTTTGCTTCAGGATGAGAACAGAAATCGTGCTCCGATGGCGCGACGGCAGCAGGAGGCCCCATTAGCTAAAGTGGTGCTGCAGGTTAAGAACAGTTTCAGGTTAAGAACGGACCTCCGGAATGAATTAAGTACTTAACCCAAGGTACCACTGTATAAATCTAGGGTCAAACACGTGCTTTGCTTTGCAAAATGTTCCAGGCCCATATGTTAATAACAGTACAAGCGAAACTTTTGGAATATGCAGAACTGGCAAAACTAACAGATAAACTATGTGAAAAGGACAACAAAGACTTTAAAAGAGAATGGGAACCATTTATAACATATATGAAGAGGCAACATAAAGAAATGGACTCATTGGCAGGGTTTGAGTAAACAATCACAACTGTATACAACAAAAAATAAGACTAAATGTATTGGAAAAACTGGGGGCAAACAATACACAGGGTGAACAATATGGAAATAAAACAAAATGAGAGTATGAGGGAAGTCCAGAGGAGGAGGGTGGAAATATGAAAAATTGTTAACGAGATATTGTTAGAAGAAGTATACATGGAAAAATCAGTAAAAATGTTTTAAAAATAATAACAGTACATGTTATATGGGCAGAGGAATGGGGAATGACTCAACTTCCATCATTAGCACTGTGGAAATGGAAATTATGGGATATTACATGCTGTAAATGCCAGTGGGCAGGATAAACTCAGACTACAAATACTTCTAGAGAGAATTAGGCTCTTTATTTCCGACCCTGGTGAGAACTGGTCATTCATGAGGTTTTAGCAAAATCTTAGCAACCTTTATTCAAGGAACGGACATAAAAATTGCCATTAGGGATGGTGCAGGGGAGATTAGATTTAGTTCCTGTCAGGGAACTGCCATCGGAGGAACCGGTGGTGGAAGGGCTCACGCAGGCTGGGAGAGACTCAGCAGCTGAAGCAGGAACCAGCAGGGGGAGAGGTGGGTCTCTGGTGGAAGGGCTCACGCAGGCTGGGAGAGACTCAGCAGCTGAAGCAGGAACCAGCAGGGGGAGAGGTGAATCTCTGAGGGAAAGCGAGCAGGAGGGAGGGCTCAGGGACACGTCCAGCGAGAACAGTGGGGAGGTATCTGAAGCTCCCATAGGGAGACCCACTCCTCGCCGGAAACTGTCACGCTGTGAGTCCAGAAGACGTGTTTCCGTTAAGGAGCTTTTATGCTGGAAACGATTCCGAAAGCAACCACTGTCGGAATCTGCAAGTGACTAGAGCAGCCATGTCTGAGGGGCTCTGTCACAGACAGAAGTTTGTGGGCTTGAACAAACTCTGAGGGACTACGATTTTACGCACAAGCAGCTCATCATCCCATCACAGTTCCCATTTAAAGCTGAACCTACCTAATTCTCACTTTCAGAAACTATACGAGAACTGAAACACAGCCACCCTTCAAAATCCCCCCGTCTTCAAATTTTGTAGCAGAGCTCTCCAGCTAAGTAATATGTACTGAAATGCATGTATGCTGGAACAAAGTATGCACAAAAATTCACACATTGGTGACAATACAGTGCATCATATTAGGGGAAATTGCATTGAAAATGTGCAAATTAGGCCAAAATGTATATATGTATTAGGAGAAATTCACACAAGCATGCGGATGATTTTTCATAAAGACTTACCATAAATTAGGTTTTTATCACAAATCGATATATAAAAGTGAAGCATCCAGGAAAAATGAGAGAAAATGAAGATTTGTCCATCCATAGTTACTGAAACGACATCAAATTGGCTATGAGAAATGCTTTGGGCTAGTTTTCCAACCTCTTAAATTTTTTGGGCTGTTTTGCTCTTAAGTCGATTCGGGCATTAAAAATTTTATTTGGTTTCTGAGTACTACTTGCCATATATTATATATGCAAATATCTTTTTCTTTTTTAATGCCTGAGGCAAGTAATTGTAAAATGCATGCTGTGATCCTTAGGTGCTTTTGGGAATAGGTCTGCAGAGACATGTGTAAGAACCATCTGCCATCTAACTTTCAAAATTGGACATTCTGTCCTATACCAATATGTACATTTTCGCCTACAAGATAAAGATATGAATTCAAAAAACCCATATGACTCAGAAGCCCATTATTTATTCCTGTTTCTCCACTACCCTTTACAACCTTGACTAATATGAAACATAATTGCACACCAATTATTCTGGCTCCCTTGATGTCATAACTTATTTCTGCAATCTATTTTTTTTAAAAAAAAACTGTGATCAAATCTTAGGAAATGTAGTTCTTTTTTTAAAAACCCTCCCACATTTCAATTATTTCCTGTACTAAATGGTGCAATTTGCTGTAAATGTAAACATTGATAAGCGAGACGGGATTTGTAAAGGATGTTTCTCTGGGCTTGTTGCCTTGGTGATTTAGTGCCCCAAACAACAAACCTCAGCTTTTCCAAAGAGTACTTTTCCCAAAGATCTGGGCTTTCTTCTTTTTGGAGTTCTTAGGAAAGGGGAAGTTGTGGCACAGAAATGATGGAGCTTGTAGTTCAAAGCACCAAGCTGGTGGCATCTGAGCTACTGTGCTGCTGAGCTACTGCCTTATGAAATGCTTGTGAAAGTGAGACGAAGAAGAAGAAGAAGAGTTTGGATTTGATATCCTGCTTTATCACTACCCGAAGGAGTCTCAAAGTGGCTAACATTCTCCTTTCCCTTCTTCCCCCACAACAAACACTCTGTGAGGTGAGTGGGGATGAGAGACTTCAGGGAAGTGTGACTAGCCCAGCTGCATGTGGAGGAGCAGGGAATCGAACCCGGTTCCCCAGATTACGAGACTACCGCTCCTAACCACTACACCACACTGGCATGAGGACATGAGGGATAAGTGTTTTGGCGTAGCAGGTGAAAGTCAACTCGATTCAATCTGTCTGTGACACTAAATGAGCTGAATGTGAATTTTACTTGATAACATCACAGTATATAGGAGGGATGAAATTTCCCACCCAACTCAAGGCTCGCCAATCTGACTTAATCTTTTAGACATGATGGCAGAGCACTACCCAAGTGTCTTTTTTGGAATTCCTGCCTCCGAAAAGCATTTAAAAATGGAAAGAAAAGAGTGTGTGGTGATTATGAAGTCAGTTCCATTGTTTCAGTTACTGAAATAGAGCTGGCTCCCAATCAGTCCCATTCATTCAATAAATTGTTCTGAGGAACAATTATGCATTATTACAGTCAGTGTCTGGTTATGCCATTCAGGAAAGAGTCTAGCATGGTTCAGATTTCCCCTGCATATCAAGTGAAGATTCTCATAGTATAGTTGTGTATTCTGAAAAGAGTTGGATTTTGGAGCCAAAGTATATGATTGATAATTCTGTTTTCTTGTCTCATTTTTATTTTTCTGGACGAGTATTGCTAGCTAAATCCTTCAGGGATAATGCTATATAAACTTTATTAATGGCTCTGATTCACACAGAGCACTCACTACGCATGCTGAAATGTTGAATGCAGTTTCTCCCACCAACATTTCCCTGTCTATATGGAACTTTTCTAATGCTTTGGAGACAAAATGTGTTTAGATGGTTTGCAGATAGGTATTGCAAATGAAATTTCATATGCTGTACACTACAGCGGCTGTATAACACCAACAAACCTTCTTTTTACCGTTTTTCAGAGAGGAACACTAATCCCAAGCCCCCTTATTCAAGGTTGAGCTGGCCTCTCACCAGCCACTGAAGGTATGAGTGGGTGGGAAGAACAGTGGTGAGATCCCAACTTGTGGAGCCCAAAGGAAAGACCCAAAATAGGGTATTCTGAAGGTGGGTTAGGGGCTAGCTTGGGATCCCAATCCATCATCACAGCAATTCACAGCTGACATTGGACCCAGTTTGGTCCTGATAGTCTTTTGGCAGGCATATCCCAAGTTTTCTTCCAAATTCATCTTCAGTGAAGATGGACTATTTCCTTATTGATAATCCACTCCTGAGGGATGCAAATCTTCCAGAGCAGTGTGATTGATACTGTGGAGGACTGCAGCAGGAAGGGAGAGTCACTTGTGTGAGTGAGTGCAATTCTGCTCACACAACTACACTGTTGGATCAAAGGCAGTGCTTCATGGAGGTTGAACTAGGAATCGCTTGCCGGGAGGGAGAACAACATGTACCTGGACTCCTGGCAGGACTGTTGCTTCCACTTACCAGAAGGAAGAGTAGGAAGGGAGAGGCGTTGGGGATGTTGAACATGAAACCAATCCAGTGCTCTCACAAGGGTGCCCATACAATGCTAACCTCCCCATCACTTCAACAACACCCTTAACCTTCAGCAAGCAGCAGTGAAACTGCTGCTGGGAGGCCAGTTATGTGCTACCACCCCTCCTGGCAGTCACTCTAATAATAATAATAATAATAATAATAATAATAATAATAATAATAATAAACTTTTATTTATACCCCGCCCTTCCTGGTTCAGAAAACCGGGCTCAGGGTGGCTAACGACAAATTAAAAACACTTACCGTATTTTTCACTCTATAAGACGCACCAGACCACAACACGCACCTAGTTTTTGGAGGAGGAAAACAAGAAAAAAAATATTCTGAATCTCAGAAGCCACAACAGCAAGCGGGATCGCTGCGCAGTGAAAGCAGCAATCCCTCTTGCTGTTCTGGCTTCTGGGATAGCTGCACAGCCTGCATTCGCTCCATAAGACACACGCATTTCCCCTTACTTTTTAGGAGGGAAAAAGTGAGTCTTATAGAGCAAAAAATACGGTAATGGATGCAACAAAAAACAGCATAAAATACAGTATAAAATGTGAATAAGAATAAATTCAGAATTCAAACATCAATTTAGGGGGGGAAATCCATCCAATATACATTATAGGATCACCAGGGCTAGCTGGTTAAATTAGTCCTATTTAGGCCAGCGAGGAGACCAGGGGAGAATTATCTGTGGGGTCCCAGAGCAGGTAATCTTCATAAAAAGGGGATTATACAATAATCCAGTATATGCTAAATTTTATCAAGGTTCTAACCCCCAACCCCCATGGAGAGAAGTCACCTATCTCCCCAACCTATCCACTTCTACAGAGTATCACAAAAACAAGGAAATCAAAGCAATCTTGGTTGCTTCAATTGAAGAAAGAGAATAAAGAGACTCTGTTTTCAATAGTTTCTATAGAGACAGAAAGCTCATAGATTCCTTGTTGTAGCTATAAATAGCTTGAGAGTACGGCACAGAAATGGAGTTCAGCTGTAGCTTCTACCTTTGGGTAAAATAGGTTATACTCTTGAGGAGGGAAGGACAAAATTATATGCTACATTATTATTGTCACTAATAATAAATAAGATGCACTCTTACAAAGGGGCAAATATTCTATGAAGACTTGATTTATTAATCAATGCATGGCTTTCTGTAGCTGCTACTAATAGATCTTAGTAGCAGCTATATTATGCCATAATATGTGCATTATAGTGCAAATTGTCTGTGCTCATATTGCAGGTTTAACCCGTGCAGCTCTTATAGAAGTAAGTACCCTGAACACTGATAAATAATTTCATGTAGCATTTCACCTCATGCTGCAATTTAAGTTCTATGTGAATGTACCCTATTTCAATTTCATATAAAATGTACAGCCTATAATATGCCAACACAACTTCATTGAGACGTGTTTTCTTTGCAAATGTGGATGTCAGGCAACTTTAATGAAGAGTTCTTGCATCTGGCTTAGGGGTTGAGAAAATGCCATGGCTTCAAATTAGCATTGGTAAAGCAAACAATAAAACTGATTGGATACCAGGAGATCCATCATGCTGAGCCTCCGGAAATTTCAGATGAGCAAGCAGTTCTTCACAGAGTACTCAGCTCACAGCATTTATCAGACCTTTATTGTACCGTTTTCTGCCTTTTTAATTTGTTTTGTTTGCTTGTTTATTCAAGATTCTCATAGCCTGCCCTTCCTCCAGCCTCATATCCTGCCATTTCTTAGGGTAGTTATGGCCATGCCTTCCTCAGGATTGGAGTACCGAAGGGCTGCTAAGTAAGAACTCAGAGCCCACCCATTTGGCCATCCATCAGAAATGCATCACAAATACTATGGATGTGTAATGACAACAGTATTTGCCTTGTGCCAGCATCTGGAATGCTTGGAAGCAGCCCATTCTGTTTAGGATCCACTCTGCCTTGTTCCGATTCGTTTTGCTCTTCAGTTCCTAATGCGATCGGTTCAACCTGAAGCTTTCCCATTGAGTATAATGGGGAATTTTAAAATGGCTATAACCTCCCCCCCCTTATTTACATAAGTAGATGGAATTTGCAAAAAGAGAAAAGAGAGAGCAACATAGTTTTTAGTTGTTGGTTAGGAAAAAGGACAGTTGAGAAAGAGGCAGGCCACCCTAACAGTCTATCTCTACTATTTATGCCTTGCACTCACAGCCAAAACTCAGAGGAGAATGACAACCCATGTGAAAAACAACTCTGCTTATTCTTTCCCCGCCAAATCCATGTGATTGGTGCACACTTGAATGCTGTTGTTTTTTTTACTACGATTAAAAGTTAGACCTGCCTGTAAAATGAAAGATTCTCTACTCCCTCCCCTCTCGTCTTCACTCCTCCCATCTCAAGCTCTGGGCGTTGCCCCAGTCATCTGGGTTTTGTTTCTCAAAAACCCAAAAGGTATTAAAACCAACCATACACTCAACATTTTAAGAAAAAGTGAGGGAACAGAGCTTCTCAGAAGGTTAGGGACACCTCAATCTGCCTCAACATACCTTGTTAACCACATACACAGCCCAACAAGACAACAAGAATCCCCCAACAGCATACAAATCAATCTGGCTAACCCAGGCTCCCTCAAACTCTGCCCTCCAGATGTTTTGAGACTACAATTCCCATCATCTCTGTACACACAGAATAGATGCACATCCCTAACAAATATCCACTTTAAAATAACAGTCAAGTGGGAAATCACACAGGACTCACTTTTCTGTTGAAATAAGCAATACAGTATTTTATCACTGATACATATGGATTTGTGAATAACGTAAAACATTTGCACATTAATTATTTTATATTTTTCAGTTGCATGTTTGCCTTTGCTGGAAATCTAGATACAATAAGTGCTGTGTTTGCTAATGCTCCAGTGAACCATTTCAGCCGGAAAGTAATGCTGACAATAAAATGAATGGTAAAAATAATAATTTCACAGAACCATAATCTTACTGATAAAGTGTCACACATTTTGCATTTCATCAAGGAACTAAATTCTGGGCAATGTTTTGTTTAAAATGTTACTTCATCTGGACCTCCAGATGAGCAATCCTTGCTGCTGTTCCAATTCATTTGCATGTCATTTGTTCCATATATTGATTGTTTTCCTATTAGAATATTAAAATGTAACAACAATATGCTACACCAGAGTGTCCATATGTTTACAATTCCAATATGGCTAAAAGGAATCTATTTAGATTCAAAACTAGTCTTTCTTCAGAAGTCCTTTTTGGCACTGGGCTAACAGCAGCCACACAGCCAGAAAAAGAAGAAGCAGAGAATATTGCCAGGACAAAGTCTCAGAACCTGGGCGGGCTTGTATGAGGAAATACAGTATTTCACATAACTTGAACCTAACCCGCAGAGGGCTTTATAAGTCATAACCAGCACTTTGAATAATGCCCAGAAGCAGACTGATGGCCAAGTGGAATTGTTACAACAAGGGAGTTGTATGCTCCCTAAAACCAGCCCCAGTCAACAATCTGGCTGCAACTCTCTGAGCCAGCTGAAGATGTTGAGCTCTTTTCAAAGCCAGACCCATGTAAAGCATGTTTGTTGTTGTTTAGTCATTTAGTCGTGTCCGACTCTTCGTAACCCCATGGACCAGAGCACGCCAGGCACTTCCGTCTTCCACTGCCTCCCGCAGTTTGGTCAAACTCATGCTGGTAGCTTCAACAACACTGTCCAACCATCTTGTCCTCTGTCGTCCCCTTCTCCTTGTGCCCTCCATCTTTCCCAACATCAGGGTCTTTTCCAGGGAGTCTTCTCTTCTCATGAGGTGGCCAAAGTATTGGAGCCTCAGCTTCACGACCTGTCCTTCCAGTGAGCACTCAGGGCTGATTTCCTTCAGAATGGATAGGTTTGATCTTCTTGCAGTCCATGGGACTCTCAAGAGTCTCTTCCGGCACCATAATTCAAAAGCATCAATTCTTCAGCGATCAGCCTTCTTTATGGTCCAGCTTTCACTTCCATACATCACTACTGGGAAAACCATGGCTTTTACTATACGGACCTTTGTTGGCAAGGTGATGTCTCTACTTTTTAAGATGCTGTTACAGTAATCCAAACAGGATGTAACTAAGGTACGTGTCACTGTGGCCAAATCAGACATCTCAAGGAACGGGCACTAGCTGGTGCACTAGCTTTAACAGTGCAAATGCACACCTGGCCATGCTCAGGCATCCGTGCTCAGGGCTGAGTGCAGGAGCACACCCAAACTGTGAACCTGTGTCTTCAGCAGGAGTGTTACCCCATCCATCGCAGGCAGAATCCCAATTCCCTTTTCTGCCTTCTGACTGACCAAGAGCACCTCTGTCTTGTCTTATTTGTAACATGCAGTTGGCCTATAGGTAGTAGAGGAAATCACGTACTAACAACAACTGTGTGACAATAAGCATCGGTATATGTTAAAGAGACCAGTGTTCCTGACTATTGGGTGATGCAGTGCATTGCTTTGAAGTTTTAAGAGATGTCGATGGAAGAACCATAATGGAAGAGAGCATCTGTGCCAATTCAGTTATTGAAATAGGATTCACATGGGAGATGATCTTGGTGAATTGCACTCCAGCAAACACTTTCAGGATGTTTATTAGTTTTCAAGCAACCGTAAAGCTTAAACCAGATGAAGGTACTAAACAGTCAGATTGTGAACAGTTCTCATAAAACTATTGCATAGACTCATTTGGGGAAATGTGTCAACCTTCAAGCACAAATGGTTATTTGCATGGGGTAGCTGTCATGACCAGGTTTCAGTTGCTTAAATTAGTGAACTGAAACAACACCCCCAAAAAAGTCTTTGGGTGCCTCTGGAATCTCTGTCTTCATTTTCAGGGTGGGTTGAGCCATCCAACCCCCTCCCCCCAAAAAAAAACACCTGTTGTGGTGGAGTGGGTTTGGATGGGTCAGAAATGTCCTTCCACCCAGCCCTGCCTAATTCTGCAAGCATAAGAGCTCTGCTTTCATTGGAGAGGTGTCACTAGGAGGAAATACCCCAATGTGCCCATCAAATGGTGGAATGGTAGAATCTACTGCTGGTGGCAGTGACCACAAAAGTTATGAAATGGTTGGGGGCAGGGCCTGTGAAATATACTCGGAGCCGAGAGTGGATTTCATGCTCTTTATTCAGCTCAAAGTGGTGAGGAGGAATGGAAGTTCCCCCAGAATGTCTGCCTTACATACATTATTTACACAATGGGCCCCACGTGATTGGCTAATTCCGAGATTCTCTTGTAGACCAATCAGGTTGCGGATTCCCTTCCACCTGGAGTTGGATTGGGTGGCTCCTGTGGACCAATCAGACTGCTGCATTCTGAATCCTATTGTTCTAGGACCAATCAGACTGCTGCATTCTGAATCCTATTGTTCTAGGACCAATCAGACTGCTGCTTTTTGGATCCTATTCAACTCAGTACATAACAGCCTGGGTGGCACAGGACCTACTGCCACCACAACACATTTTCTCTGCCCATCTTCTGTTTTGGCTGGCACAAACTCTGGCTGCACTGCTCCATCAGGTCTTGCTGCTGCCAGCCAATGGCATACAATACCATGGTCTCCACCCCACCCCAGTGCAGAATATAGCAATTGTCGTTTGAAGTGTGCTATCAGACTCCTAATGTAGATACCCATATTTCAAATCTTCGCTGCAGAAAGTAAATGAGCGCTGTAACTAAGTATCCTCATTCTCCAAATTTGTTTCTTATTACAGACAAATAGCTACATAAATAGAATGTGAAGGGTGCATGAATAAACAATCAAGTAAGAAAATGGCAAAGTTAAGACTGGGCGCACACCATTAACTCAGATCTCTGGTGGATATATGGCTGCACTTTTAAATCCTGACTGCTAATTCCGAAAGAATATGTCAAGTAATTCAATCTATCATCACTGCTCTCGAAATGCAGACACAAGTAGCTGTAATTTCCCTCCCACACATTCCTTTGATGGCCTCAGCCTAGTGGCAAGGAGTTCAGTATAATAGTGCACTTTAATAACGCAATGTGCAATGGTACAGTTCTTTCTCACCAAGGACGATTGTGGAATGGCTGAGCCAGCTTTATGTACCAGTTAGCCGGTGGATCTGATAACCCTGACATCGACACCCACAAAAGACAAAAAGTATTGCAGCTTGCAATTCAAACCTGCAGCTACTTGATAAAGGGCACGAACAACCAACACAATTCAGATAAACAGGAGCGATAAAATCAGACAATTTTTGCCTGTAATGGAAATGCTGAAGCCAAACTGATTAGAAATCGTTATCATAAGATGAATACTTGTATATAAAGCCAATCAAATATTAGGTGGAGAAACAATCAAGGGGACGGCAGAACAGAATCATTAAACAGCACTTTGAAACCAGGCACCTGGCTCTTTGTAATTCCAGAGATAAACACTGTTACCACTGTGTAGAACATTTTAAAAAAAGAAGTCTAGACCATAAAGAAATGCAACTTTTCCCTTTCTTTCAGTGTTCTAATATCTCACCATGTCTTTGTGGATCTGAACTTCATTTTTTAGAGACTGATATACATCAGAATGCTCAAACCATTTCATTTAGATTTCCAGCCCATTTTTGCCCACCCCTTTAAAAAGCGCAGAAGAGGTACTACTACATTTAAAGCAAACACACCGAGCAAATGTGGATTAGAAACAGGTGCATGTACACTGTCAGATTTCTACTAGAACTCCTGCCAGGTAGTCCCCTGAAACAGGAAGGTCTAAAGGTAAAGAGGAGTCATATTGCTGATAGAAAGGAGAATATGGTTGATTCTGGAGTGGTGTGCAAACTATATTACCTGTCCACCTGGGCATAGTGACTTTTCAAAGGCAGCATTCTCTAGTCCAGGATGGGTACCATATGGTCCACCATATGTTGTTGGACCAACTCACATCAGTCCTTGCCAGTAAGGTTGGTCCAGGATGATGGGAATCATAACAACACCTTGAAGACCACAGGCTCCCAGCCCTCTCGTACCCAAACTAGAAATGATGTTAATTGTGTGAGTGCAATTAACATGCAGTTGTTGTTTTATATCCAAATAGCACGGGAAGCAACAGCAAGACCCCTCATGACCCATACACTCCCAAAGCTGGAATTATTTATTTTTCAGAATCAGTATTCCACCCTTCATCATGACAACAGGATCCTAGGGAGATTTCCAGGTTGTACAAAAATCCAATGAGCAGAAGATGTAAATGAATGTTCCAACAATGCAATTTATAAAACCATAGCAGAGTAACAACCCGAGGCCAAACAAGCCCTGGTGGCTACAAGTTAATTCCAGAAAGAAAGATAATAGAATTGTTTTTAACCCATCAGTGGGAGTCGCTGCTGCCCAGACTTCCAGAGGAAGAGAATTCTAGAGTCAGGGTGGGGCCACTACAGAGAAGGCCTTGTCACATGTCACTGTTTGCACAGAGTAGGAAGCCTCCATAGTGCCCCAATTTCAGAATAAATGAATACAGCATACAGCAGGCATGAGGGAGCCTTCAGCAATGTGTAACAGGGTGAGAAGGAGAAGGCAGTGATCCTTACTGGAAGGCAGTATGGTATAGTGACTAGAATGTTGGACTACGATCTAGGAGACCAGAGTTCAAATTCCCATTCAGCCATGAAGCACACTGAGTCAGTTTCTCTCTGTCAAAAACACCCCACTGGATTACTAGGAGGATGCAATGAGGAAAGTAAGGCCATGTAATCCCACCCCAGAGCTCCCTGGGGGATTAGTAAGAAATGAATGTTCTAAATAAGTTGTAGGGGGTGCTACAATCACACAGATCCCTGGTTGTTGTTGTTGTTGTTGTCTGTAAAGCACCGGAAGGTGCGAGTATTATAGATTGTGCTTCTGAGAATTTTGAAAACCACTGGTTTGAAATGCTATCCGGAAGGACTCAAAAGGATCCACAGGGCAAAGACAAGATGAGTGCACTCAGTCAGTGAGATGGGGTAACCGGCTGGAAAATAAGAAGATGTAATGTGAATCAAACAATAGTTTTGGGCTTTCGTATGTACAGAATGAAGCCTGCATGAAATGGATTACCAATGAAGCCACAGCAAGTGCAACTGAGAATGAATTTTAAAGCAGTCAAAAGAGCGTCTTTATGAATACAAATGATGGCTTGTGACGATTGTCTGTGAGAAACAACAAGGAAGAGCAAGGCTGCATATGAAAAAAGATGCACCATTTAGCAGAGGAAAACATCTGCCATAGCCAGCAATTTGTCATGCCAGAAACTCTTGGCAGCTCTTGTCTAAAGAGATGGGTGTAACTTGTTTCAGCTAAGGGCTGCATTTCCTTCTAGGCCACACCCCATCTTCCCAAGACACAACCCTCACTTTTCCCTGTGTGAGTGAGTGACTGAGGTTAGTTAGTTAGTTAGTTAGTTAGTTAGTTAGTTAGTTAGTTAGCTAGTTAATATGCCATCCTTCATCTGAAGATCACAGAGCGGGGACTTCCAGGGGAGGAACATGGCAGGCTGAATACCTTCTGTCAACAGCTCATTGACAGAGATAATTATATGGTTATTAAAGATAGCCAAGTCATTATTCTTGCCCATCAAATTTGCTCAAGGAAAAGAGAGTGTACAAGGGATCAACCTCTGAGATTCTGTAAAAGCCGTTTTCTATGTCAGGAGATTGAGAAACTTGGGCTCCTAGAAACTTAGATTGGGAGTGAGTGACCTAGAGTGGAGGAAATAAAATTGTGCCCCCAAACCATGCATCAGCCCTCAAGGCATAAGGGCAGCAGGCCTCCATTTCTCTAACAATCTTTATGACACCTCGCCTTGTGGGAAAGGAACATGGATTAATAAGGAAAGCTGTAAAGACCCTAAGGTGGAGATGGGAGATGGAAGTTCTTAAAGTGGAGTTGAGCTGTTAATAAGACCAAGAACACCCAATATGGCAAATACATCCTTGGACACTCCATTGACTGTTGGCATCTTGCAGCAATTATTCAAGGAACAAATAAAAGAGATGGGATTGATGAAATGGTGAATGAAAATGGACCACAGAAGGATAAAATGGAAAGTGGATTTAAAGAAGACACAGAGGCTTTGGAGAGCATTATTGATAAAGGATTGCCAGTACAGGAGAGTGAAATGGTAGAGCTGGAGGCAGCAGATGATGAAATGGAGAAGTCCTTCACACAGGTGTCTACAGCAATGAAACAACCAAATGGCAGAGCTGTGATGTTGGAGGACTAGGATGAAGCCATGGATGGAGAGGTGAAGATACATACTGTCATGGGCCAGGAGTCAGCTTCACCTGCTGAGCAGCAGCCTGGAGCAGAAGGCGAAGTGACTCCACCTGCTGCTGATCAGCCTTCTTGCTCCTGATGAGAACCAGCTGGCTCTAGCTTTCCCAGCCTCAAGTCAGTTGCTGGAAACAACATTTGTTATTACTGCTCAGACCTTGCTGCTTCTTGCTTCTTGTGACCTTGGACCCTTGGCTTTCTTGACTCCTGGATCATCTGACTACATGAACTGAGATACTCCTGACCTTAGAACTGGACCTTTTATACGGACTCTGCCTCCAGGCAAGTACCTCCCTGAGACTTAGGTGGTTGGCTGGCTTCTCCCTCCACAGAGCTCTGCTGTGACTGGCAGCACAGGACTACAACACAGACAGAGTTAAAGTTGAGAGAGAAAGGACTCTGTGTACAATTTGGATTACAGTAAATTCAGAGGGAAAAGCTACCAAGCTTTTCTTGGGAAAAGAGTGGAAGGAGCATAAATGGAAGAGAGGGGGTTTTTTTAACAACAACAACAAAAGATGGAAAACCACAGCAAATGCAACAAGAAATAGGACTGGAAGATATGGAACTGGATGTGAATTAATGAATACACAATAAGTAAATAACTACAAAATATTATTTTAACATATGACCACAGTGGAGACACCCTTATGTGAACAAAGACAAAAAGATTTTTTATTCTTTAATATGGAGACAAGGCTGCTGAAGCTACTGGAGGCAAAGTTGTTAGGTATGGTTAGAGAAAAATATTGTTGATACTTATTAATAAAAAAAATTAGAGAACCCCTTCTTTTTGTGTGGAAAGGATAATTAATGTATTTGAATGACATGGGTGTACAAAAGCAAATATTCAGCTCACAGTGAACTAATAGTTCTGTAGCTGATAGTGAGCTAAATGAACATCTGAACACAATCCTATATGTGCCTGATCAAGAGTAAGTTACATTTAGTTTAACAAGGCTTCCTCTCAAGCAAGTGAATATGGGACTGTAGATATAGTGGATTTGAGCTGAATTTGAGCCTCTACTGTTCACAATTTTAAATTTTTCTGGTCGTTTTAAAAATCAGATTCTTATGCAGATAACGCTTGTATGGCTTTTATCAAACTGCTTTTGTAAGGAGATGTTGCCCATCTGTGATGAGACACTAAATTCAAGTCTCTGAAAGGCGCAGAGCTGATTTTGCAATGTATTAGTATATTTCTAGTTCTCATTTGGGACAACAGGTGCTTGGCTTTAATCACTGGCTTTGATTTGATTGTTTTTCATCCTGATAATTCGGTTGGTTGGCTTGCAAGGTGGTATGTTATCATCTTGATAGAAGATTGCACCAACCTCCCATTCTAATCCTTCACTACCACCACTAACAGTATTTGGAGCTGTTTCTGTTTGGACTGTACATTGATGCTGCATGCTAATCCTCAAATCAAAGACATCAGAGGACAAATGGCTTAAACAAAATTAATGTGATAGGAGAAAAATATTCCCCAAATAATTAGCCCAATGAGCAGCCTACTGGCCCAACACCAGTTATTGCTCCACAGGCATCGATATCCTCAAGCAGAGACGCCTAAGTGTAATACTAGTACGGTGCATGAGGTCAGATTCCTATAGCTAGCAAAGTTCAAGGGTGACCACCAGATGCAAAAGAGAACAGGGCCCCTGCTCCCTTAACAGTTGCAGGGATGAGATTTTTCCATTTACTGAAACTTCATTTTCTCAGGATCTGTTTGAAACCCAGGACTCTTGTTGTCCTTTGAATCTGTTCACCCTGCAGAGATTGTCAAAAGCAACCTGTTAGTTGTATTTTCAGGCTGTGTCCCCGCTATCCCATTTGTCACACAACAATGCAGTTTTTTCTCATTCCAAAAGAGTTCACGCTCATCTTCAATGTGCTGCTTTCAGTCTAGATTGACCGGTAGCTCAGTTGGTTAAGAGCCTGGTGCTGATAACGCCATGGTTGCGGGTTTGATCCAGTTGCATATTTCTGCATTGCAGGGGGTTGAACTAGATGATGCTCAGAGTCCCGTCAAAATCTATGATTCTGTGACTTCTAGATCCTGCCTTCTATAAGGGTGGGTGTGGTCACTTGGGACACATTTGAAAAGTCCCCTTGATCAGGTTAGGTAAAGGGACCCCTGACCATTAGGTCCAGTCGTGGCCGACTCTGGGGTTCTGGTGCTCATCTTGCTTTATTGGCCGAGGGAACCGGTGTACAGCTTCCAGGTCATGTGGCCAGCATGACTAAGCCACTTCTGGAGAACCAGAGCAGCACACTGAAACACCGTTTACCTTCCCGCCAGAGCGGTACCTATTTATCTACTTGCACTTTGACATGCTTTTGAACTGCTAGGTTGGCAGGAGCAGGGACCGAGCAATGGGAGCTCACCCCGTCACGGGGATTCGAACCGCCGACCTTCTGATCGGCAAGTCCTAGGCTCTGTGGTTTAACCCACAGCGCCTTTTCCTCCCTTCACATACCCCAGGTGAAAGAATAAGGAAGTGGTAATTGTGATCTTGACATACTGTATGCCTACTCGCAACATCACTGGGCAGTTGCTGGATCCAGCTGCATCAATTTTCATTGGTTTTTAAATAGACACACCGCAACCTAATGCAGAATTAATCTCCAATGAGCTGTTCGGGACAAAAAAAAATGCAATGGATCTTCATTGGGTGTGGGCTATGTAGAAAAAACAAGTACTCAGTCTCCATTGATTCTGGAATTAAATGCCGCATGTACATATCTGCTGTCTAACCTTTTTAGAACCATCTAGTCGTTTTAGAATTGCAAAGATTTTAATAGCGGGCCACTGAACTTCACCTCTCTATTTATTGCATTACCTAATCTCAGAAGCTTGGTACAAGTTACATTCAATATGAAGTATGCTGTTAAAATGCTGTTAAATCATTGCATTAAATATGGATCCCATTTGGCAAGTTTCCCAGGGATGGGGATTTCATTACTGGAAGGCAGCCAGAAGGGACACCTTTCTGTGAGTCCTTGCTGTGGAGAGTTAGTGCAGAGGTGCCATTACGAAGGGAAGTCCTCTTGGCTGATCTTTAAAATGCGACTAGGAAACTACCATCAGAACTGGGGGTGAGTTTCCAGGACAAATAGCAGAGTGCATGTGTGAGGCCTGGGCTAACAGTGTGCTGTCAATTAGACCAACCTGAGCGAGGTTTCCAAAGTTAGAGTTGGGGATAGGGTCGGAAATCCAAGTAGGGTTACTTGGCTATGTGAGCACTTTTGCTCAAATGAATTACAAGAGTGGAAAGCATAGTGGGCAAACTTCACCTTGATCAGACGCCCCCGTTCCTTCAGCCTTGAGCTTGACTTGTGCTATCCCTTCCCTTCAACAAAGGGAAAAGTGAAACCTCACCTTGAAGAAGGGAAAGTGAGTGGCAGGTGTCAGAAAGCCTCCTTGGGGGGTAAATGATGCTCTGAACATCTTTGGGAGTTTCTCCTCAGGCAATATTCTTAGGGAAGGCAGGGGAAATTCAGTTAGATTTCTCAGAGGTAACCCTCATTATTTCTTCTGCTAAGGTATGGGACCACCTTCTGTTACCATGAGGAATGGGTGAATGCTTGAGTTATCTTCAAAAGTTACCCATTATCTCACCCGTGATTATGTTTCTTAAATAATAATAATAAATAAATTAACAGAGTTCTGAGAGAGCTTTCATGTAGTGCCAGGAACTGCCATTTGAAGAGGTGTGTTGCCTCATATCTAAAGTTGCCCCTGAGATCTGTCAGAGCAACAGAGAGCATTTTGAAGCATTGATAGGGAATAATGGTCTCTGACAGCCATAATAGACTCCATGCTGCAGCCACAAATACTGGGCCAAAGTATGCTGCTTCCCTTACAAGGGCAAAAGGAAAGCACTTTAATTACCAAATACAACTGAAACATGAAGACGTTCTTAGAGTTGATTTTTTTTATTTTCTCAAGAGGTTTGACTAATGGGTAAATCTGGACAATTTCTGACTGCTGATTAAATTTACATTTACCTTCCGTGTTTGCATTTGATTAGAGCTGGAGGGCTGCAAGACACAAGGCCATAATGGGTAGAGATAGAATCAATTCAAGCAGTTGCACCATTAGTACAAAGTTACTTAGTTGTGAATTCAGAGCTGGCAAGCAGCCAATTTTAAGCTGCACCAGTGCTTTCTTCTGACTTTCCACAGGTGTAGCAGCATCCTCTGTGGTGGATTTGGCAGAGGGGCACTTCTGCCGCATTCAAACACCTTCCAGCCAATCAGTCTGCTGATTAGGATTGCACTCTTAAAACCACCAGGGTTCTCTTATTCTCAGCAATCATTTGGAGTTTTTTAATTGGGATGCTATGATGTTGGTAATAGCTATTTATTGAACCTAATCTAGATTATCTGAATATTGAGCATTCATCCTGATTTGTTCACAGAAAGTTTGCGTGGAAGTTATGTGGCATTGACCCATTCACTGACCAATTCTAATTTGTTTGAAAGGAGACTATACTTTCCTCTTTATCTATCCATCACTTTCCTTATGGTTCTGTTTTGTTTTGCTTTGCTTTCTGAAGCAGGTTGCCCTTTAATTGCGCAACCTGAGTTTGCTCTTCTAGTCTTACTGAACAATTGTGTGCAAAATATCCTTATTTTTTTAATGTAAATTATATTGATCCAGTAGTTAGAAAACCATGTTGCAAGTCTCATGATTGATTTGGAGTGAAATGGTCTTAAAACAGGCATAAAATGTATACTAGAGACATATAGAGACATACTATAACTGCAGCACTGGTACAGGCTAACTGGGCAGTCCACTGTGTGATAAATTTGCACAAGGCACACTTCTAGGAGATTCCAGTGTCATGTACAGAGATAGTCATCAGTGGCAAGGACCAGATTCTTCAGTATGGAGAAAGAACAGTGGCAGTATTGTAAAGAGGAACCTGTTGTAATATGTTTCTATAGCAACTGAGGAAACTGTTGCTGTGATAGAAGGGGGGGGGAGAGTTACTATGACAACAGATGGTAACTTTTGTAATTTGGGGGAGTTGGAGAGAACATTGCTATTACCTCTAATGTCAGCCAGGTAATTAGTGATGGGAAGGAGCATTTCTATGTGTTTTATTGCCAACTGTATTTTTTAGAAATAAAGAAATTATTATTAAGTTCGCATAATCTTTCTCCTCATGAATTATACTCCTTATTTTGCTTCCAAGGGGTTCTGTGTTTTATAATGTGTTTGTGTGCATGCATACATGCAAAAAGGGCAGAGGGGATGTTCAAGACCACAAATTAAAATGTTTCTTAAATATTTTGCACTGCACGGCAGCGTTTCTTGAACAGAGGAGTCGTGAGGATTACACTGTGCACAGATAGGTGCTTTGGCAGTTTTAGAATCAGGAGAAATAATCCAGTAAACTGGCCTTCTCCCCAAAGCACCACTTCAACAAATGAAGGTTCTACAGCAGGAACATTGAGTGAACTCTTGTAAACATATCTTAACATGTTTTCAAATAATGGTTCCCACAACAGGGGAATCACCAGAAAGCATTATAACCAGTGCTTTTTTTCCCTGGGGGGACGCAGGGGTATGCACACCCCTAAACATTTTGTGAATCCTTGTACTTTTGTCCATTTATTGTATTTATTTTTCCCGATTTGAACTATAAAATGGTGATTTTCTTGAGTCAAAATGAGAGTACCCCTAAACATTTTTTTAAAGAAAAAAAGCACTGATTATAACTACAAATGGAAAACATGATCTATTGGTACAATCCAGCTGCCATGGTTCCTTTTGGGAATACTAAGGAACAAGGCAATCTTGAGAACGGAACAGTTACAGTGATATAATACTTATATGGCGGCCACTGGAAGTGGGTGTTTGTATGTGTAATGCAAATTGTGGTCTCCCCCCTCCAGAATACTGCAGAATCAAGCCCACCCTCAATTGAGAAAGTAGAGAGAGGTTGTGAGGCAGCTTCTACTTTCAGACAAAACCAGTTTGCACTCAGTCTTTCAGCATTTTTTTGCAGGTTATTGTTATCTATTGATAAAGCTGTGGTACAAGTTAACCCAAGTATATTACCTCTTTATTTTTGGAATGGGGGGGGCAGAAATAAAGGATTGTTTTAAGTGAAATGTTAATATATTTACAAACTGGTGATCTGCTATTTTCAATTGTAAATAATTAGTTCTAATCTGCTTTCATTGCAGGAATACCAAATTGATATTTTTTTTGCTCAGACATGGACTGACAGCCGCCTTCGTTTTAACAGCACCATGAAAAGAAGTCTCACCCTGAACAGCAATATGGTTGGGTTAATATGGATCCCAGATACTATCTTCAGGAATTCTAAAACTGCAGAAGCTCATTGGATTACTACACCTAATCAGCTCCTGAGAATATGGAATGATGGGAAGATCCTGTATACTCTAAGGTAGGAAGTTAATGTTTGTCCCTTTCACATCATTTAAACTTTGTGCATCGAGGTCCCCAAGACACCCCAAATAAAAACACAATGACACTTAAATTTTTGTTTTGGGCATAATTTTGGCCACAACTTTATTAAAATTACAGCAATGTGAGTGGTTGCTTAGGCATTGGCAGCGACTAAGTGACCCCGCACAGGGACAGCTCTGACATTCGCACCCCCTGCAAAGTCAGAAAGGGTAAGTCACCTGGGGAAAGAGATGGGATTGGGAACCATGCCTCACCTCTCCCCAGAATGCTCCCAGGGGCTCTTGTGTGGCCCTAGCCCCTTGCCAGGGGGTTTCGGACAAAAGCATGGTGAGCCCCTGGGTTCCTTTAATGTAAAACCCTTGCAGCAGCATTTTGGAGGGGCAGGCACATCCAAATCCATACCCCTCCACCAACCAATTCCCAAACCAATGCCTAACCGCAACATTACAAGTTGTGACGAATTGCTACGCAGTAGGCAAAAACCAAATGGCACCAGCCAATCTGCCAAATGGACAAAATTCCTAGCGGGCCCCTGCCCCAAAAGCAGACGACCCCATGACACGCATAACAAGGTCAAGCAAACAGCCTAACATTAGGGAGGGAGGGCGGGTGATCCGAAGCACGCAACGAAAAGAGGAAGTTCGTCGCTGCATGCAATGTATTTAACAAATAGGGCTGTCAATCAATAAATGGCAACATATAAATTTCCCCAGCAACAGCCCACCCCTGCTTAAAAGATGGCCAAACTCTTTTGCCCAGCAACAGTGAGGTGTCTCGTCAGCCCCCACCGCAACATGTGCTCTCCACAAGGGAGAACACGCTTTATAAAATAATGTCTGGAGGCAGGCAGACTTTGGCTTAAATTTGGCATCATCCTCGAGATCTTGACCTAGATCTGGAATGAGTTAAACTCTTTGGGCAACCTGTTCCTCTAGAAATGCATTAAGTTGATCTGATGACCCACATAATGGGTTGTGCTGATGCACACAGCAACATCTTTATAGTCAGATATGACAAGGTTTGCTGTCCTTCATATAAATTGCAGTCCCAAAACTGAACCAAAACCAAAGTCTCAAATTACAGATGGGTAGCCGTGTTGGTCTGCCATAGTCAAAACAAAAAAAATTCCTTGCAGTAGCACCTTAAAGACCAACTAAGTTAGTTCTTGGTATGAGCTTTCGTGTGCATGCACACTTCTTCAGAAGTGTGTCATCAGTGTATCTGAGGAAGTGTGCATGCACACGAAAGCTCATACCAAGAACTAACTTAGTTGGTCTTTAAGGTGCTACTGCAAGGAATTTTTTCAAAGTCTCAAATGTTAGCCTTTAATGCTCTGACCAACCA
This sequence comes from Podarcis muralis, assembly GCF_964188315.1. Lineage (NCBI taxonomy): Eukaryota > Metazoa > Chordata > Lepidosauria > Squamata > Lacertidae > Podarcis > Podarcis muralis. The sequence continues at coordinate 73,604,293 of NC_135658.1, read as the reverse complement.
GTTGCCAACATTTGTAGGCTATTGACATTATTATTAATTTTATTTGTTAAATGTGTTTACCGCCCGATACCCACAGGTCTCAGGGTGGTTCACAACATAAAAACACAATATAAAAACACAAAATACATAATAAACATGGAAACAAGAACAACCCAATAGCCCCCCTCTGACCTTGAATATTTGCCAGTTGCTTCAGTAGAGGGGGTATTACTGGGCACATAGATACATGTGCAGATTGATGTGCACACACAGATATGGATATGGGTAATAAAGTTGTGCATATAGCTTGGTATAAGCTGAAATGCCTTTATGATGCAGCGTAGATGTTCCTTGTGGTCCACCCATGTCTGGCTCCTTCATTTCCTTCTCTAGCATGTGGTGCTGTCATGTAGCTTCTGAAGACCCAACGCCCATTCACTATCATTAGATATTGTTTTAAAAAATGGTCTGTATCTTATCTGTGGTGGCATCCCCACATGCAGAAGAACTTCCTCCCAGGTGATATCAGGTTTGTCCCCAAAGCATAAATATTTAAATGAAGACTAAATGCTTTTTGTTGTTGTTGTTGTTGTTGTTGTTGTTGTTGTTCATCCGGGCATTTGGATCATAGCTGGAATTGACTTGGAGGAGGGGCATTATTTGTTATAGATGCTGCTCATTTTGTTTTGATTTTAACCATGGTTTTTATTGTTGTATATTTGTTTTATTTAGTCAGTATCTTCTGTTTGGGCCTTTCTATGGCGCATTCTTGACTGAATTCACTATTCCCTCCTTGATAGTTGATAGCGTACATATTATATCCTAGCTCAGGGGTAGGGGGGGATCTTGGTTATGGGGCTTCCAGACCTTTCTATCTGGCCCTCAGGAACCTCCTCCAGACTTTCTCCAGGAATTACAGCCCTCCAGACCTTTCTATCTGGCCCTCAGGAATCTCCCTAGGCCCACACTCCACTTCAGTCCGCATCTCTCTCTGGCCCTACTTGACTGCTAGAATCAGTCCCTCCACACCCAACTGCCTCCAAATCCTCCTAGCTGGAATCAGTCACTGAACTAGGATAATAGCTCTTGCTTGTCTGAGTGGAGGATGGGAAGGGGTGTGTGAGCAGAAAGCACTGACTTTTGCAAGGCTGGAATGGAGCCTTGTTTTACAAGATACGATACACCCATTGTATTGCACTGTTTTTGTCTGGCCCTGCCCATGGCATGAAGCTCCCAGAAGGTTCCTCATAAGGGATTTTGTGTCCCTCAGACTGGAGGAGGCTGGTGGAGCATGTGGTCAGTGGACTAGGAGGGCTAGGTTACCTAAATGTTCCTGGTAAATTAGAGTATTAAAGTCTGGTGCCTCCTTCCCAAAACCAGGGAGGCTTCTGGCTGGCTTAAGGAGGGAGTCGTGATGCTTACACACATGACAGCAGCTCTCTAGCCCCTCAATCTCCCTCACAAGCTGGAGCCTCTGGCCCTAACTTTTGCCCTACAAAAAAATTCACTGCACACCACTGTCTCACTCTTGTAGATCTTCCCAAGACTGGCTTCACATCTCCCTGCAGGAGAGTATCAATAATCATGCTTAGGTTACTTCCTTGAATCTGGAGCATTTTCTCATTATATTAAGTTATATTTGTAAGCTGCTTTCCGTGCCAAGTGATAGAAATGGTCATAACGTTTAGAAGCTACAAAACCAGCCAACCAATCAAATGAACATAGTCAGGGACCTCAGGAATACCAAGCTTTACTTTTTCCTGTTAAGCTCATGTGTCCTTTTCTGATTTGGGTGAAAAATTATATAATTGAGATGTATCATAACTTCCTTGAAAAGGTCACTTTCTGGTTCTCTCCCCAAGTGAGCTTCTAAGGTACTATCAGCTTCTCAACTGAGTTCATAAACTCTCAAATGCTGTTGCAAAATTTGAAGTGAAATTGCACAGCAGTTTACGGTAGATATTAACAAATAAACTGTGTCCCAATTCACCCATTGCTAGCTGCAGAAGCGACTCTCACATGGAGAAAGAATGGAGCCCCACCACAACACCTCTCACAAAGTGCTTGGTTCACTGCTTTCTTTAGCAGGCTGACATTGTGCTTCTAACATAGAAGGTGGGAGTTGGCCAGCTCCCTGGTTTGTCTAAATAGTTGTGTCACAGCTTGGACTGACCCTGGTCCTGGAAGCTAATATAAGCTCCTGCAGCCAGCTCCTAAAGGCATGGACCAAAGGGAAAGATTGTCTCCTCTGGTCAATGCCTGGGTTTTCTCTATGTGTCACACTTTTTTGAGGAGAATGTGCTGTACATTTTCTTTGAGGTCATGCTGGAGGGGAAACCTACCAGTTCCTCCACCGTCCAAGTTTCTTTTGCTCCCACTGGTAACACATGAACCAGAACTATATTACTGAAAACTGCATAGGTCACCAAATGCATACAACTAAACCTACACCAACATCAACTTTAAATAAGCATTTTAAAGAATTTCACCGTTGAGCATTGGAAACGCCACCAGATATTGTCTTGTTTTAATTTGTCATCATACGGAGACAGTAATAGCTCCCTGGTTTCCCTCCAGGCTTACTATCAACGCTGAATGTCAGCTGCAGCTACACAACTTCCCAATGGATAAACATTCATGCCCACTGATATTCTCCAGCTGTAAGTAATAGTTTTGGTGCATATCTTCTAAAAGCAAAACTTTGAATATACATGTATTTGCTTCTCATTTTGATAGATGGTTCAGATTCATTACAATGGCACTGTGTGTGTTTCCCCATCTTTGTTTGTGACAGGGGGTTTTCCAACCTGCAGCATTGTGGCAAAAGACAAGAATTGTTGCATTGTGTTAAGTTGTGGCCCCAGTGACTACTGAACCATGAACTGATTATGGGTATCTAAGTGTATATGAATATATATAATAAAACCCCAGTCCCCCTTCGTAAAATGTGGGTTGTGGTGACGTGTACTGTGATTCCCATTCATATTCAGATGTGTTAAAAGTTTGTGATAACTTGCACAGAAGCAATTCCAGTTCATAAGTCAAAGTTCTATAGCATCATTACTTGAAGAATGTTATACTTTCACCATTCAGGAGGTTTGCCAGTTGAAGCTGGATGGTACAACTTTTTGTACTTTCAAGTGCATATATGAACACGTGTGTGTGCAAATGTGTTAATAAATCTTGTCATTGTTGATAAGAACCTACCAACAGGAACACATGTGAGACAAGGAACAGCACCTTTTAATTAACATGTCAGATCAGCTCCAGGATGCTAATACTAGTATTATCCAAATCTGCTTAACAGTACTTCAGATGTTTGTGTGACAATTTGTTTATCCTATCTCTTTCTCATGTGAGAGATTTGCCTGGGTAAGATGCATGAAAAATAATTGCAGGAAGATCATTTGCAATGTGACAGCATTTTTTCCCCCAAGCTGTAATGTTCAACATTCCTTAGCACCCCCATCTTGTTTCAATATGCTTTGTGTGAGGGAGCTCGTCTAACGGACTGCAGAAGTCCATGTGCCTCTAACTTGGAGAATCATATAAGTTATTTCAGGCTGTTCAGGTGCTCTGGTACACATTGGTCCTCTGCTGAACCACATTGTTGCCAGGGACTCATGCGGAACCACCATGTGCAATGTGGCTTACTTGGCTAGGTTTTTGTTTGCATTTATGTATATTTTGGGATGCTCCTCCCAAGATGTTTCCATTGATACTTCCATTGCACTCCCAATTGGGTATCAACATGGGCCTGATTCCGTGATAGGTTCTTCAGCCCAGCTCCATCATGCTCTTGTGCATCTCCCATTCATTTCAATGGGGCTTGTGGAGATGAACTTCCTAGAGGATTGTGCCCATTCTGTGCGGTCGGTGGATGCAAGTACCAGAATCTCTACCAGCATTCAGTTGTATGGTTTTCAAAGTTCATGTGAAGAACCAGTATGAAAATGTAAAATCCTTGAAGCAGGCAGCCGTGAAAAGCCTGCCATTCTAGCTCACCATGGAATATAACAGACCATGTCCTGAGCCAAGAGAAGCAGCTAGAGTGGTGGTATGGCTCTGGTCTTGTAGACATCTAATGAAGCTGAGTGTTGGAAGATTCAGGACAGATAAAAGAAAGCAATTCTTCAGACTATGAAAGTTGATTGCACGGGAGGCAGTGATGGTCACCAATGTAGATAGCTTCATAAGATTAAACAAATTCATGGAGGAGAAGACTATTGATGGCTCTTAGCCATGATGGATACACTTTGCCTTCACGGTTGGAGGCAGCTATGCTTCTGAATACCAGTTGCTGAAAACCACTGGACGGGAGAATGTTCTTATGCTTAAATCCTGTTGGTTGGTTTCCTAGTGGCATCTGTTTGACCACCATGGGGAGGGGGGTTGGACTCGAAGGGCCCTCTTCTTATGTTATTATATCCCCTGACTGCAGCTGGTTTCTTCTTCTTCTTGAAGGGCTTCTCTATCTCTCTCTTGACCACCCCACAAAACCAAGAACATTCAGTGCTCAGTTCAAGACTGCTGTGAAACTATCAGCAGAAACTCCAAAGACTATTTGTAACTGAGAAGCTGACCTGACAGAAACCTCACACTAGCGGGCTAAATATTTCTAAACTGAAAATTATATTCAGCTAAGTATTTAAATGATGGTAATTGGCTGCCAACCATTGCTTTAGTGAAAACAGGAGGAAAATCAAAGGTAACTCAGGTATTTTATGTCTCTGCCACATATACAAAAGGCGAGAGAAAAGGAGAGAGACTGTGTGTTCTTATTAAAAGTACATGGGCATACAAAGAATGGTACCTCTGTGTATTATAAAAGCATCACAATACAAAGCACATTCAGAAAGCCCTCTGAATGGCAATTTTCTTTTTGCATAATGAGAGCTCCCCAAAGCTATGGAGAAGGTTGACATGGGGTCTCAAGTCTCCAGTAAACAGCATCTGAAGTCTCTAGTAAACAGCTCTGAAGAGGAGGGGGAGCCTATCAATGTTTTATTTGTGCCACAAACGTTTCCTGTATGACAGGAGTAGCCAACATTGTGCCCTCCAGATGTTGTTGGATTACCACTTCTGGCCCTTGACTGTGCTGGCTAGTGCTGATGGGAACTGTAGTCCTAAACAGGACACCAGGTACTCCTGCATCTATCTTTCAAGCTTTCCAGTAGAAAACAATAGATTGATTTACTGTGGTTTAGCACACAGTTCATGAAAGGACTCTGTAACAGTGCAATATTGAGATTGGCTCTGGTTGTAAACTTCTACCGGGCTGTTGTTGATTTATAAACTATCAGTGTGTACCTTACAGAGTGAGCAAATGCAAACTTGGTATTCCATAAGGAAGTATTTTGAGAGTGCAATAAAATGCAGTCTAATGTACAATAGCTGCATTTGTGCTATGCCACCCTCAGGCTGCAGCCTTACACACACTTACCTGGGAGTAAATACTACTGACTGCTTTGGGGAGCTCTCCCAAGCATGCAGATGATTTAACTGTCAGAATGATTTCACAATATGCTTCCTCCTTATGTTTCTGTGATTTTTCTTTGAAAAAGCAACCTAACAACAGGGGATCTTCTCATGTTGGTGTCTCATCTGTTTAAACACTATTTTATCATTACTAACCTCATTTTATTGCAATAAGTTCAGCATATTAATTGCACATTTAACAGAACCCTTTTATCTGTTTTTAGCACAATCTTTAAAAAAAAAAATCTCACCAGGTGTCCCCTCCATCTTGTGTCTGGTAATAGACAAAGGAGTTTGAAAGTCCTATTGTGCCGTGCATTCCTTCATAAATCTTCCATTCCTCCTTTGATTCTTTGTGTCCTTTATTTATCAGGGTACATGGCCTTTCAAATGCTCTCCCCAGGGAAACTTGCCTGATGCCCACACGACAATTTTTCTCAGCTCTAGGAAAATACTTTTCTTTTATCTCCCAGGCTTTTTAGCAGTTTTGGATCCATAGGAATGATGTTACTCATTACAAGCAGAGTGGAAAACAGAAATACTGGCCAATTGTGGTTCTTTCTTCCTTGTTTTTATCTATGGACCAGAACTGACTCACACATTTTATTCCTCTCTTTGCCTTTCTCGTTCAACTGGGTCTACTCCCCTGAGCAATGTATCGTGTGAACTGGGAACTCAGTTGCAGCAAATCCTGTGATCAAGGAAACAGCGAAACGTCCCTGAAGTCACATTTGCCATAATGAATGAGTTCCCAGATCGCTCGTGTTCCACTGCTCCTGCAAGCAGACTTGCACGAGTGGAGAGAGAATAAGTACCAGAAAGCATTTTATGAATTGCCTCTTCAGCTTACATTTAAGAAGATCTGAATGAGCTTGTTGCAAATAACAGTACAATCCTATGCATGTTTACTCAGAAGTAAGTCCCGCTAAAACAGTTTTTTCCCTACTTACCCTGGCCAAATATCTTGATCTCCAGCTCACCTTCTTTTTGTTTTAATTATTCTTGCTTTGTTATATGATGTATCTGTATTTCTTATGTAGCTTTGTTGTTTTAAATTTTCATACATTTTGTGAAAAGTGATATAGAAATACTTTAATAAATCAAGCCACTTTCATAGAAGATCTAGGATAATTTTGGTGATGCTGGATGTGGTTATTGACAGAAACCCATCTTGTTGCTAAACAACAAATTATATTCTCACAAAGTTTAAAAGTTGCCATTTACTGGAGATGAGTCACTGTTGACCACAGGTGTCCTCCGGTAACCACATCTGTCCCACCTAGCATGATTCATCCCAGTGCAGACTGTTAGCTCTTTTTTGTCTTATTTGAAGATGAATGATCTGAGGAGTGGGAAATTAATTAGCATGCACACTGCATCTTGACGACAAGCTATTTCCACTGTTCACCTGTCTTCTGTTACTTCCTCAGAATTAAAGATGTTCTCATTGTGTTCCTAAGTTAACATGGTTAAGAAGAGGATTGCACCAAATGTTTACTTGCAAATGTATTCAGAGGGAACATTGTCCTTTCCAGGAAGGCAGAATAGTTCCTCTAAACCCCCCTTCTTTTTAATTTTTGTGGGATTATTATTTGACATTTTCACAGCCACTGTTGTCCTTGGTTGCTACTTCCTCCTCCATGATGTGATCCCCATCAATTAGGGAACACAGCATAAATATGATGCATCCTAACCAACTAGGGCCTCATTGCTTCTCTTCTAAGTCAGAAAAATGCTGGCCAATTGATGGCAAAGGGAGCGATTGCACGGCACATGGCTTTGCTCATTCAAAGGATGTGATGTGCACCACAATTGCTCTACCCTCTCTGGTCAATTTGTAGATTATCATCTTCAGCCTTGTAAATCAACCGGTTGAAAGCAGTGGTCAAGAGTGAGATCCCTATCTGCAAATCACTCCAGCATAGAGAGGGACCCTCCCCTGCCCTTTGTAGTGGTGTCCAAATAATCACCTGTGTGCTCTTTGCAGCAAGCAGAAATGTTCACCCAACTCTTTCAGCCAATTCCCATCTAAGAATCTAACAGTGCAGTCCTACTCGGATGTAAGTCCTACTGAATTCAGCGAGGCTTACTTGCAAATAAGAAGGTACAGGACTGCAGTCTAAGGGTACATTTGGGGGCAAATAGGAGGCCAGCTCAGCTGGCAGAGCCAAACACAGGGATGGCTCCACCAAATCCTCCCCACTCAATGTGCACGCACACACATGTGCGCGCACACACAAAGCCTGGTGTATTGAACATTTCAATTTCTTTACCAATTATTCACTCCAAAGATATGGTGAATTAGTTCTGTTGTCAGAAACTACTGGGGAATATATGATATTGGGGCTCTGGTCTGCTTTTGTGAAATGTTATCTATTTCCACCACCACCCCCTTTTTTTAAAAAAAAGCCACCGTTGTCAATTTATTATTATTATTATTTCTTCTGAAATGGCTACACAATTAATAGCTGTGGGCTTTTTAAATTGCGCCGTGTCCCAAATTCAGCCCCTGGAGTCACTGCTTTTTTCTTTTTTAAAGAAAGTGTACTAAGTCTGCACAGCTTCTTTTTAAAAAATAGTGTTTTGATAAATCAAAGTAGCAGTGATCACATGGTATTACTGAGCTGCGTAAGCTTAGATGTAGCTATACAAGTTTATTCCACTACTTCTCCCTGCAAAAATCCACCTGGGGAACCACATGAAACTCTCAACAGAGAATAATAGATGAAGGGTCTATAATGTGATCACGCAGAGCTTATCTGAAGCAGCGGGTGTTTCTGTGGGCATCTTCTGGTCCACCCTCAGCTGTGCAGTTGAAACACATAGCAGCTTTGCAAACTAGATGGGAAAGGACCACATGCTAATTTGTGCATGTGCTGGTGGTGACAGGGAAGGCTGTATGCAGGTTTTAACTGCAAACATCACCAATGACTCGAGGCAGGAATTTTGGGAGAGGCCAAGGGAGGCTGATTAATTCTCCTGGGGGCTGGGGAATGCAAAAAGTTTTAAAGGCAGTAAAAACAATGTGCAATGAAGCTAGTCCCAAAGCAATGCATGTGCCAGAGAGACCAGCTGCACTGTCCCCGAAGCTCATGCAATATTCCGAAAGTGTCATCCGTATCGGTTGCTATTAATGTTATCAAGATGTGGGCTTCTTTCCAAGTTCCAAAAGGCAATGTTAAAACATTTAGCAGTATATTGTAGTATAGGGCAGGTAGGGAGAACCTTTGCCTCCCCATATTGCTGAATTACAAATCCCATCATCCTTGGCCATTGGCCGGACTTGTGGGGGCTGATAGGAGGGGTACTTCAGCAGCAATAAAGCTTGCACAGAGGCTTACTTTTTCTTTCAGGGTGGTGAGAAGAATCAGGGTTTCTCAGTTCCCACCACCACCATGAAGGTGGGGTTTTTCTGAAATAGTTAAGATCTATTGTGTAGCCCCTCTCACAATGGCCGTGTGGTGGAGCCTTTTGATGGTCTTTGAAGGTTTGCAAGGCTGCCTGGGGTGAAGCTGGGTAGGACTTGTGAACTGTTGCTTGTCATCACCAGGTTGCCATCCTATATCCATTTACTTAGGAGTAAGTCTCAGTAGATGCAATGTGATTCATCCTAGACACATATATAGGATGGCATCCAGTGCTATTTTTCTAGAAAAAGAGGTGCCAGAACTCACCATGAATGCCTCCTTTCTTTCTCTTATACTGGCAAGGATGCCCACCTGAACGTTGCCAGAACTGAGTTCTAGTGAGTTCCTGCTGAAAGAAAGCCCTGATGATATCATATAGAGCAGGCTTCCTCAACCTTGGCCCTCCAGATGTTTTGGGACTACAACTCCCATCATCCCTAGCTAACAGGACCAGTGGTCAGGGATGATGGGAATTGTAGTCTCAAAACATCTGGAGGGCCAAGTTTGCCTATGCCCGATATAGAGATTAGAACAGCAGATCTAAACTTAGTTTGACAAATCTCTCCTGCAAGTTAAAAGACACACATTTTCAACATTTTAAAAAGTTTGCATTGGCTAAGACAGTGGAGGGTTTTTCTTTATGTCATTGTTCCAAATTACTTCAAAATCTCTTTTAAGTCTTCTTTTTTTGTGTCTCTGCCCCAAGAGATACATTGAACTAAAAGTTATTAGCTTGCTCCCATCAGCTTAGAAACCTGAGGCTTAACTTGGGAATTTGCACTAAGGGATTGTATTGATTGAAACCAACAAACAAAGCAGTTGTTTCCATCAAAATTGCAGCCAGACAACCTCCTTCAGTGGCCAGGTCAGATTTCTTAAGCTGAGGAGGATAAGCCTTAGACAGTGCTCATACCAGATATTTACAAGAGATGTGCACAGCCCTAAAGTCCCAGTGATAATTCTCCCTCTCTATTTTTAGTGACTGTTCAGTGACCAACTCTGTTCATTTCCACACCAATAGAAAATGGAATAATATACAATTCATAGTATAATACTTTCTTAATATTCAGTGAGAGGATTAGATGCTGAATCTAGCATTCAGCTGGTCTTTAGATGCGAAAATAAGACCAAAATCTCTCCCCTCTCCCCCATCAGAAGCAGCCAATGACTGGTAATAGTCCTGGGAGCTGTCCGATGTGCTGAACTAGCTTTTTTTACTGTGTTTATTTCCTGGCTAATAGTGGCAATCTTAATGTTTACGGATGAGCCACATAAATGCAAATTCTGCTATTAGGTACTGAATATCCTGAGACTTCTGTTTTATATAATTGTTTATTTTTAGGGGGAAAGTGCTTTCTAGACTATTATTATTAATATTATTATTATTATCTTTCATTTCATTTCTATACAGCTTTATATTTTTAAGTAAAAAAATCACAAAGTGGTTTACAAGACATTAAAACATCAAACAAACCAGAATAAACATTACCGAAGGTAGTCAAAGATAAAGCATGCCTTCAAAGCAACATAATTAACAGGAAGCTAAAATATTACCTTAAGATGTTCAGAATAACACATTGCAAAGGAAATCAATTGCAGAATGCGCTTTTAATGCACAAAAGTTAACAAAAAAAATTATCTTAAGCATTTCAAAAGAAAACATTACGAAAGGAAGACGAATGTAAAATACAGTTTTAAAACAGCATAATTAAGAAGATAATAAAATAATATGATGGGGGGGGGGCTAAAAAAAACAAGCCAGTTCCTCCCATGCATCAAGAAACGAACTTAGAGTTTTGCAATGTGTAGAACCAAACAGTGAAAGTGTACCAGAAGGCCTGTGAGCGCCATCTTGGTAGTCAAGATAATTGTTAGTTGCTGCAATAATAAGCTCATATATATATTTATATGCTTTGAAGCTTTGAAGCCCTCGTTTTGGTTTAGTTAGTTGGGAGAGGAGAGGCTTCTCATGCTGGCTGCCTGTCAGCTATTCCCTGGTCTGAGAGAAAGATGAGAGTTGGGAAGGGGCCTCTAAGCCAGGGGTGAGTTAATTGGGCAATTGCTGCCAGCTTATACAGCTTGCTTTGTGTATAAGTAATGCTTAACATATTCACGCCTCACGGACAAGTCATAATTACTACTTACTGCTTCAGGATGCACACAAAACCTCATACCAGTAACAAACTTAGTTGGTCTCTAAGGTGCTACTGGAAGGAATTTTTTCATTTTGTTTCGACTACAGCAAACCAACACGGCTACCTACCTACAACTACTTACTGCTTCAGCATCTATCCGGAGCCTGTGAAGGCAGTAGGACTCTGCTGCTGTGTTGTAAGTTTATACCATGGCTAGGCAAACTAAGGCCAGGGGGCCAGATCCGGCCCAATCGCCTTCTAAATCCAGCCTGTGAATCAGCGTGTTTCTACATGAGTAGAATGTGTGCTTTTATTTAAAATGCATCTCTGGGTTATTTGTGGGGCATAGGAATTTGTTCTTTTTTTTATTTCAAAATATAGTCCGGCCCTCCACAAGATCTGAGGGACAGTGGACCAGCCCCCTGCTGAAAAAGTTTGCTGACCTAGTTTATACTTTTCTTTAATAAAGCACTAGAACTGGCCATACTGTCATTTCTCGCTTCCCCCTTTGGTATCCCTGCACCAAATGACTCATGCAAGGCCCTCCTTTGGGCCTGTGGATCAAGACTTACATATGCACACTTTGCTCTAGAAGCACAGAGGCAGGACACCAGTATGAGGATCCCTAGCTAGGCCGACACTTTCCCCCCAAAGTACATAGGAAACCTGCACCATGTCCCTGGTTTGGTTGGAACATTTAAAGTCAAATGATGGACATGGGTGAGTTTTTCAGCTGTCAATGTGCTCTTCATGTTATGTTAATGCTCTTCCCTGCCTCAGCTGGGAATCTATAACCAATCCTAATTTTTGTAGCCGTTGGAAAACATGGATCTTGGAAGTGGAATAAAAACTGCAAAGTAGGTATATTCAAATTAGCTGGAACTCCTGATGCCCCTGGTGTGATTGCTGCCCTTGAACGAGACATCCCTCACAAGTGATCCAAGATCAATCAATCTTGTGAAGAGTCTTAGGTGTTGAAAACCCAAGTGTCTTATCACCCCTATCATAAATAGAGAAGCCTGGAAGTTAAGTGCTATTGATTTCAAGAGTTTCCATTTGTCCTCCTTTTTAGTACCAAGAAGACGACGCATCAGCAGCTATAAACACTCCTAAAGAAGACTTAAAACAGTTTTCTTTCTAAGTGTAAAAATGTCCTTCCTTCAAGCACTTTCATTTGTTATGGAAAGCTTTCATTTTCAGTCCTGTCAGGCTGTGAGCAACTGGACCTTAAAGTGAAGCCATTAATGTCTAGGGAGAGTCACCGATACCGGGCAGAATGGTTGTGCCACACCACTGTGTCACACACACCAACTGGCTGATATATTGTTTATGTATAGGCATAAGTAAATAAAAATTATAGGCAAAACAAACACCAGCATAGATTTATTTAATCTAATGTTTCAGTCAGAACCCTCAAGCTGTTAGATTTTTAAGATGAGCAGTGGGAGCCAAGGAGACATTACTGAGAAGACAGAGACGTGGAGAGAAATTTCAGAAAAGAAATGTATTTGTCATAAGAGGGTACATGAATGCAAGAAAGGTTTGAAATAGAATTAAAGTATGTGTAACAACCTTCTCTTAGAAATACACTTCTGATGCATGCTGAAAACCTATATGTTCCCTGAGGCATTTCCTGGCACATATGGCTAGTTACTGGGGTCACTGTACTATGGTGTATTTTGCTAATGGCTATTTTTGTGTGTGGAGTGCCTGTGGGGTGTGTTAGAAACGTCCGAGGGCAGTCCTTGGAGGGAAAGAGCAGTTCTCAGGGAAGGTTGAGAGTCTTGGGTGTGTGAGAGTTTGAGTGAGTGAGTCAGATTGCTATCTAGGACACTACATCTGTGTTACTGAGGCATAACTCTGTTATGTTACTGTACATGGTTCTGTCAGTGAGTGATTTTGTCATCTCCAGGTATATTTTAGCAGAGTAGGTGGAGTGATTGGTGATTAGTGGTTTGGGGAGTGAAATATATTCGAGCGGCTGGGTGGCTAGAGTGCTATGTGTTTTGGTGCATGCATGTGAGAAATGGGAGTAGCATGGGATGAGAGAGATTGGATAAGCAGAGGGTACTATCTGATTAAGTCCTGTAGTAGGGAAAGTGGTTGTGGTAGACGTAAGAAGGAATGTGGACCTCCCTTATGCTGCTTTTGTAAAGAATGGATTAATATTCTGGAATCTTATAATGGCCAACTCTGAAAGGGTGAGCCAAGGGCTACTGTTGAAACTTCTGCTTGCATCTGATGAGCAAACAATCCCATGGTGTGTATGTGTTAGTGGGGTAGGTGTTGCATACTGTGAGTCAGAATGTGTTTTGGCCGGGGGGAGTTAGGGGTCCCTTGCTCTGGAGATGTTTTTGAAATGTGCCACTATGCTTTACTATTCCGTTTTATTTGACATTGTAATTTTTCAATTTTATTGTTTGATACTGTGTGTGTGTGTGTCTGCCATTTATTGTTCAAGCAAACCACTGTTTGAGTGGTACTAAAATGAATGAGGAGGCTACATGGGTAGGTTCCCCTGTATAGATGATTCATAGGAACACTGCTGCTACTTCCAATGGTGGCAAAGCAGAAATAGAAAAGGAAAGGAATTCACCCTGAACATTTTTTTTTTAATAAGCCCCTTAAAAATTGATGGTGGTCCCTCCTTTTCCTGTCCCATCCATCACAGTTTTGAAGAAGAATTCATTCAAACCCCCTTCAATGAAGTCTTTGAGTCAGTGTTCTCAGAATGGATGGCCCAGGCAACATATACATGATTCAATGGCAATATAGGTGCATTTGTATGTTTGGGTTGGCCTCTAGCCACAGAATTCAACATTGCCCTACAAAGCCAATTTCCAGTGTGTTGTCTTTGCCTGCATAGCAACATCCTGTGTAGGTTTCCATGCATGGAGCAGCTGTTTCATACACCCATAGTCTTCCTGTGTGGGCAACTGATTGCTTAATGAGCATTTGTCTACTCCTTTGGAAGCCATAAATGGCCCAGCAACGTTTAGAATGATCTTCAAGTGTTGTTGTTTTGTTTTGTTTTAATGATAATACACACACTTTGGACCTAAACGGATCTGACAGGTTTTTGCTTGATCACAGTTGGTTTTATATTAAATACTCTGAGAAAACAAGGCTCAGAGCATACCTTATGCATATTGATCATTTGGGGACTGCCATATGTCATGGATTAGTTGAGCCTTTAGGAATATTATATTTTGAGCAGAGCAGATGTGAAGCTTTCAGAAGAAGATCTCCACCCCCCTCCCTGAGGGGAGGTATAAGAGGGGAATAGCCGGAATACTTTGGGGAAGAACAAGTACAAGTGGGAAAAGAGCAACTGATGGGAGCTGGATGGTGCCTGTAGCTGCATATTGCATGCCATTAGATGACTTTTTTTTGGAGGAGGTGTAAAAAGCTTTGCCAAACTTTGCTAGAACACATTGGCAGGGCGGCAGTAGCCTCCTGCCCACAGATATTCATAGTGAGAAAAGTTGGAGAAACCAAGCTGTCTGGATCAGAACCCGACGCTGGCAAGTGAGGGCAGAGAGGCTTTTTAAAAAATCTTTGATCCTCAAATGACCTGATCCAGCTCTGAGATTCACCAACCTTGGCCAGCAGCTGTGCCTTGATCAGTACTGCTTATGCCTACTTTGTAAAGGCACAACCAAATTGGGTTCGGCATCGGGGATGACCTCAAGAATTTCCAGCACTCCTTATGGAAACCCACACCTGACTTTGAAAAAGATGCCATCATTATATAACCAGTGCATGTGTTTTTTCTGGGGGTACTCGAGGGTACACAGGTCCAGCACCATTTTCCTAGAAGAAAAGTACTGAATATAACTTTCTGATTTCACAAAGGAGGTAGTGGATGGATGCGGTGCAGTGACACTTTGAAACCTTCGCTCCTGCTTTCCGTCACTCTAATCTTTAAAGCCTTTGGCAATTTCGATGATGTGGATGTGCTCTTTTGATCTCTGCTTTGCTTAGTCGGTGGGACACAGCGTTCCGATACGGAATATTTTTTTGAGTCGAGCCTCAGTTTCGAGCAATTAATCAGGGACGTGGGAAAGGGAATGCTTCAGTACGCAAAGGCAGTGATTCCAAAAAGCAGCGTTAACAGGAAAAAGGATGGCTCTCTGGCTATCACAACCCCTGCTAGGATGCTTCCTATATTTGCTCGTCTTCCTCCTTCGAAAGCTCGCATTTGTAGCGGTTTTCATTGCTTCATATCAGCTGCATGTTCCAAATGAAAGGCTTTGCTTGTTGCCACTGGGCTGTGCAGAAATTGCAACATTATTATTTTTTACCCTCGCTCCAGGCCATGGCTAGGCTAGATACTTAGCTCTGGACTGAAAGTCATGTTGATGCCTGAAGGTGACAAGGGAATGAACAGGGCTATGAAACTATCGTCTCCTTCACACTTCTGCGCCTTCACACTTGTGCCCTGTGGGCTCTGGTGTCAAACCGCCGAGCTAGCTGTGAATAAGGTGGAAAGGTTTCAAAACGTGTTTTTTCAATTCTCACCTTTTTTTGTGTGTCTGTCTTTCTGAGAATCTTAACTAGATTTCTCTGCATTTTTTATTTCATAGGCACTTTTTTTTTAATGACCTGATAAAAAGATGACAGCCGTGAGTCCCAACTCTCAGTACAATTAACTTTTTCTTTTCTTTTTTTAGTGGGGGCGGGGATAAGACCCTCGCTTTTAGCCTGATATGGAGATAGTGTGGCTTTTGTTAGAAAAGCTCTACCGCAGACATTCAATGTCATGTAAAAAGAAGTGAACAAGATAAAAAAAGAGAGCCTGTTTTTTTTTGTTTTTTAGTAAGTTGCCAAAGACAATTGATGTCTCTTTGCCAGTAAAGCTCCCCTGCAGTGAAAAATCGAAATATGAACACGTAGTTCACATCTGAGCAAACATTTGTAAATTTAAACCCACAGGTACCCCTTGTTTCGGGGCGCAGGTGGCGCTGTGGGTTAAACCACTGAACCTAGGACTTGCCAATCAGAAGGTCAGTGGTTCAAATCCCTGCGACGGGGTGAGCTCCCGTTGCTCGGTCCCTGCTCCTGCCAACTTAGCAGTTCGAAAGCACGTCAAAGTGCAAGTAGATAAATAGGTACTGCTCCGGCGGGAAGGTAAACAGCGTTTCCGTGCGCTGCTCTGGTTCACCAGAAGTGGCTTAGTCATGCTGGCCACATGACCCTGTACACCGGCTCCCTTGGCCAATAAAGCGAGATGAGCGCCGCAACCCCAGAGTCGGTCACGACTGGACCTAATGGTCAGGGGTCCCTTTACCTTTACCCCTTGTTGCAAGTGGTGCTTACTAGCTGTGGCTTTCACCCCCTCCCACACTCACTTGTAGACTGTTCTTAATGCTGCATTTGGATGGGTCAAAAAACCCCACAAAGCTTACCTCAGGTGTTTTAGGATTCAATTTTCTCTTAGTATAATGTTTTCAATGTTCATTAAAAATAAACTAAGAGGGCAAAGCATTACTGAAAGATACTACTCACTGTTGCAATTTTCCCACCTCCTATTGCACAGGTTGCAGGCTGGGAAGTGGACACTATCTTGCCCTCCCGGAACATTTTCTGATGCTGCTACATAACAGCAGCCTATTGGATGAGTCAGAAAGTTTGGCGACCTAGTCCCACCTGCAGAGAAGGGAATCTGCCACACCTCTGGCTCCTTTCCAGTTGGGAAGCATATTTATTTGGAAACTACTATTAACAGGAACCCGGGTGGCGCTGTGGGTTAAACCACAGAGCCTAGGGCTTGCCTATCAGAAGGTTTATGGTTCGAATCCCCGCGATGGGGTGAGCTTCCTTTGCTCGGTCCCTGCTCCTGCCCACCTAGCAGTTTGAAAGCACGTCAGAGTGCAAGTAGATAAATAGGTACCGCTCTGGCGGGAAGGTAAACAGCGTTTCCGTGCGCTGCTGTGGTTCGCCAGAAGAGGCTTAGTCATGCTGGCCACATGACCCGGAAGTTGTACGCCGGCTCCCTCGGCCAATAAAAGAAGATGAGCGCCGCAACTCCAGAGTCATCCGCAACTCGACCTAATGGTCAGGGGTCCCTTAACTTTACTATTGACAGGTGGTCTCCACCATTGGGGCAGCCCCCAAGGGAAGAGGTGACCCTTTGGGGTTTCTTATGGAGGGTGAAAAAAAGGTTAAGGGAACTCCCCCACAGGTAACTGGCTTTAATTTCTCTTTTGTGTGCTGGCTGTTAGATGATAGATAGATGACAGAGTGCAATTTTTCTAGAAAAAGAGCTGCCAGAACTCACAATGAATGCTTCCCTCGTTCTCTTAAAATGGCAATGGCACCCACCTGAGAGGTGCCGGAACTGAGTTAGACTGGTGACTGTGAGTAGCCACTGAGACCATACAACACTGGTCCTGAAAGACCTACATTGGCTCCCAGTACGTTTCCGAGCACAATTCAAAGTGTTGGTGCTGACCTTTAAAGCCCTAAACGGCCTCGGCCCCAGTATACCTGAAGGAGCATCTCCACCCCCATCGTTCAACCTGGACACTGAGGTCCAGCTCCAGGGAACTAGGCAGAGGGCCTTCTCAGTAGTGGCACCCGCCCTATGGAACACCCTCTCATCAAATGTCAAGGAAATAAACAACTATCTGACTTTTAGAAGTCATCTGAAGGCAGCCCTGTTTAGGGAAGTTTTTAATGTTTGATATTTTGTCGTGCTTTTAATATTCTGTTGGGAGCCTCTCAGAGTGGCTAGGGAAACCCAGCTAGATGGTGTTGTAAACAAAATTCCTATCACAATGGAAGGGGGTATAAATAATAAATTATATTATTGTTGTTGTTATTGTTTTTGTTGTTGTTATGCGTTCTGGTGAGTTCTGGCTGAAAAAAAGCCATAGAGAGAGACTGAGATAGATAGATGTAAATATGTAGAGATAGACATAGAGATTTATTTATTTCATAAACTTTATACACTGCTTGATAGTTGTTGTTTTTTAAAACCCTCAGAACGATTCTATACAAAGTTGAGAGATATTCCTGCACTTGAGGGTGGGAGGCTTTTTGTTCTGATGTTGACAGTTTGGGGACATGGGTAGTAAAAGCCTTTCTGCATCCTTTAATTTACTGCATATAGGGCTGAAAGAGTGACCAATCATATTAGTAGTTTTATTTTGCTGTTGGGAAAATAATTAGAAAGCAGAGCAGGCTTGAGATTGTTAGCAGAGATTATGATTTGGAGGAGAGATACAGATGGACTTCATTTGTTGATTGAAGAAAATCCCAGGTGGCAGTAGATTAGACTTTATCAGTTTTCATTCATCTGCTTGTGAAAAGTGGATAATGCTTGAATCTTTAGCAGTCTCACTTGAAAGGAATCCAAACTCCTGGCTTGAGAGGCTTGATTAAATTTTACTCAGGTAGTTGGATTTAATTTAGGACAGAACAAAAACCACCTGGATACCTGGGAGGAAGAAGGATGGGCGTACAGACAGAAGCACTAGTGAAAAATTCTGAGCCATGCTATTGTCTAATTAACACGTAAGCTACATATATCTATCAGCATGGGTTTCAGTTGTTTCTCTTCAGAGTCTGATATTTGGATAAAATTAGGTTTAAATGATAAAAATTGGGGAACTTTTGTTTTTCCAGAGGTATAAACTGTCCTGCCTGCTTTAATTGATCTGGAATATATATCTATATATCTATATATCTATATATCTATATATCTATATATCTATATATCTATATATCTATATATCTATATATCTATATATCTATATATCTATATATCTATATATCTATATCATCTATATCTATATCTCCATCCCTAGGTGTTTTCTCACAGCTATGTGAGAGCTATGTGTTCATTTATTTACTCTGTTCTGTATTATGGGCTTAGAGCTTCTTACAGCCACCTCTCCTAAATGTCAATAATCTTGCCCATTAGGCAACCAGATGGTTTGGGGGATAAAATCTACTAAACTGAAACACCCATACTATACCATAAAGATAAATAACCAGTTGAGAAAGCTATCTGTTAAATACCTGTGTTGAAAGAGGAGCTGTGCTGCTCGGTGAAATGGAATGGATGAAGTCTGTGAAGGAGAGAGAGGGTTTGTCTCCCAGATTCTATAATGTTTCACTCTTCCAATACTGAAGACACTTCCATTCCTAGGGGCAACATATAAGCCCTGCTCACTGCTATCTCATGTGCACCTCACATTCTGCAAAGTGGTGGAAAGTGTCTACTGGATATTGGTGTGTACTGGGTATACAAAAATCATAATGCAAACTTGTGTATAACTATGTGCAAGTGATCTTAATACCTTTCTCTGCATGGATGAATGGAAATGCTTCACATGTTGAAAAGCATCATGGGGGTATACTTTGCTTTATCCATGGGCAAGGTATAAAAATATGCATCTTTTACTACTCTTTAAAGACCTGTTCATGACTACTACAGGCTGTTAAAGTATGTTAAAAGGCAACAGATCTCTCTTAATTGATCTTGACCCTATGAATCAGGAAACCTTTGAATTGGTATCCCACACACCTCTAGGTTAAAAATGCTTTGAGGCTTCCATTGTTATAGCACATATACAGTCTACCTGCTCATACTCAATTAATGATTTGAAGGGATCTAGAAGCTATTGTAAGGACATTTAGGAGATCATTCATTCATTGGAATATCAAGTTATTGGTTCAACAGATAGAATGCTTGTGAAGGGTGAAGTAACTCTTGAGTATTAAAAAGGTAAAGGTACCCCTGCCCGTAAGGGCCAGTCTTGACAGACTCTAGGGTTGTGCGCTCATCTCACTCTATAGGCCAGGAGCAAGCACTGTCCACAGACATTTCCGGGTCACGTGGCCAGCGTGACAAAGCTGTTCTGGCGAGCCAGCGCAGCACACGGAACGCCGTTTACCTTTCCGCTAGAAAGCGGTCCCTATTTATCTACTTGCACCCGGGGGTGCTTTCGAACTGCTAGGTTGGCAGGCGCTGGGACCGAGCGACGGGAGCGCACCCCGCTGCGGGGATTCGAACCGCCGACCTTTCAATCAGCAAGTCCTAGGCGCTGAGGCTTTTACCCACAGCACCACCCGCATCCTTGAGTATTACCGAATTGTAAAATGGTCTTATTTTAGATCTCTCCCCTAAAGTACATGACTTGAGGTCTACTTTCTTTGTGTGTGTGTGTGTGTGTGTGTGTGTGTGTGTAATTCCACACCTTACCAAATCTTATTGAAGCTACTGCTTTTAATTAACCTTCACTTTGCATTGTAAGTCTCATATGCGTAATCTCTGGGAGCCTCACTCAGATCAACTGATAGCAATGGAGGCAGAGTCACTGACCTGTCTTACTTCTGTGTAAGTAAGGTGTTTTTGTTTCTAATGCCAGAGAACACAAGTGGCAAAAACCAAAAAGCACTTTCAATGGGGCAGTAAAAAAGTGTGAACTCCAAATAAAACCCTAACAACCAGACATAGTGGAAGCGCTGTTATTTCAGTTTTGTCCCAAATGGTCACTCTTGTCACCTCAGTAAGATTATAACTTGCCTATATACCCTAAACCAGGCATCCCCAAACTTGGCCCTCCAGCTGTTGTTGGACTACATCTCCCATCATCCCTAGCTAACAGGACCAGTAGTCAGGGATGATGGGAATTGAAGTCCCAAAACAGCTGGAGGGCCGAGTTTGGGGATACCTGCCCTAAACCTTAGAGTAAATTTATGTGAATCTCTAGGCAAATGAAAATAGGATGGAACCTCCATATTCTTGAAGCATTGCTAGAGTGCAGCCTAGTTTAAATAGAAGTTTCAGCTTAAATAGGGATTTGCTGCCACTATGGAGTGAGCAAATTCCCCTTTGAAATGCACCCATGTGCATGAGCTGAAGTTGTACAGGTAGTTCCTAATCCTTGGTTGTGATGAAATGCATACATGATCAGTGCTGACAATTTTGGCAGACCAAATCTGCTGCTTAGCTGCTTTGTGAGTTTATTGGGGAAGGTACTTCCCAAGTCTTGTTGGACATTATGCATAATATACAAAATGCAGTCAAGATCTGCACATTCCCCAAGGTTTGCTGGAGATTATGCATAATGGCCAGATAATGTACATAATTCAGCAAATACATGCACATGCCTACCCCTAGTTGTTAGTTATGATGTTTCACTGGGAGATAGTTAAAGGCTCATGACATTCAGAAGCATCTGCTGTTGTGTGTGTTTGGTTACTTACGGAAAAGCTTCTTAATGAAAGTCTATTGCCATTTATCTCTTACCATCTTTCAGTTTATAGTTAATAGCCCCACAGCTCCACATATGGAATAATGGATGTGCCACATAAAGTAGCTATAGTATTCCAAAGAGAACAATTGGATTTGTTTTGACATAGTGTTAGCTGCTCTGGGGTGGGCACATAGCAAATCACAGATGGTAGAATAAGCATAATATAATTATAGAGACTCCCAGGCTATCCAGATGGCCATATATGTTTGGCTTGTTGGGGGGGAAAGCCTGAAGTTAAAGTATAGGTTCATCACACTTTTTTAATATTTTAGTCCAGATTGAGAAGTCTGAATTCACTCCCCGCCCCCTCCTTGATTGTTTGAATATTTACCATATGGGCTGCCAATCTATTTCTGTAGTTCCTTTTCGAATCGTATTGGAAGTGTCTGAGACATTCTATTACATTGTTACATACAGATTTCAGTGTAATGGCGTGAGAATTTGGGACATGCTACAGTTCTCCTGGGGACGCGGGTGATGCTGTGGATTAAACCACAGAGCCTAGGACTTGCCGATCAGATGGTCGGCAGTTCGAATCCCCGCGACAGGGTGAGCTCCTGTTGCTCGGTCCCTGCTCCTGCCAACCTAGCAGTTCGAAAGCATGTCAAACTGCAAGTAGATAAATAGGTACTGCTCCGGCGGGAAGGTAAACGCATTTCCGTGCGCTGCTCTGGTTCACCACAAGCGGCTTAGTCATGCTGGCCACATGACCTGGAAGCTGTACGCCGGCTCCCTCGGCCAATAAAGTGAGATGAGCGCTGTAACCCCAGAATCGGTCACGACTGGACCTAATGGTCAGGGGTCCCTTTACCTTTACCATTTACAGTTCTCCTATTGTACAATCTCAGTGGAATATATTGCTTGCAAACTTGAGGGTGCCACAAGTTCATCAGTAGCTTCTTTCAAACAGCAATTCAAATAGAACTGAGTGCATCCAAGAATTTGGGTGGAATGTTGCACTCCATAATTCTAAAGCAGCAGGAGGGGAAGCAAATCTACATTTTGTATTCTGAGCCTTTCAAAAGATTCTCACTGTCCTTTCGTAGTATAATAATAATAATTAATAATAATAATAATAAATATTTCTACCCTGCCCATCTGGCTGGGTTTCCCCAGCCACTCTGGGCAGCTTTCAACAAAAGATTAAAAATACATTAAAACATCAGTCAGTAAAAACTTCCCTAAACAATGACTATTTTCAGGTCACCTCTCTGTGATGTTCTGTAGAGTTCAGTGCCGTGAGTAAAAAATTTATCCGATAATCATTCTAAGTGATCTTGCAGGTCTACACAGGGGCAGCTTGGCCCTACAAGAAACGTGGTTCCAAGTTGTTCAGGACTTTATATCTTAATAAGAAGCTCTTTTACATGGCAAATTGGCAGCCAGTGCAGTTCACCCAGCACAGGAGTAATATGCATGTTTCCAGGGGCTTAAGTGAACCCCGTGTTTTGTAGCAGCTCCTGCTGATGGACTAGTCTCAAGAGAAGTCCCTCATGAAGTATGTTATACCAGCACAGTTACGATATTACCAGTATATGAGTCACAGTGGCCAAGCTCCTCCTGTCTAAGAAAGGGCATGGTTGGGGTACAAAACTAAGTAGATAATGCACAAATGTCATGAAGGCTACCTGGGCTTCCAGTGGAAAAGATGAGTCTACTAGCACCCCCAACTATATTCCTGCTCCTTCAGAGGGAGAGCAACCTGGTCCAGAACTGGTAAGCTCCCTAACATCTGGACCACTCACTCACAAAGTCTCCAGCTTAACAGGATTCATTCTCAGCTCATTCGCCTTCTTCCAGCCCATCATGTATCCAGACACTGACTGAGAACAATCATGTCTAATCCAACTCACAGGTAACAGAGAAATAGAGATGGATGTGGTCAGCTGATGATACTGCATCCCAGATCTCCTATTGACCTTTCCTAGCAACTCCATCTAGGTTACAGGTGGAAAACTTGAACTAGCCAGTGGGCTATATCTTTCCCACTGCCGCCGCCCCCCGCCCACCGGGCCAACTTTGACTGGTGGGTGTTAATCACACCATGTTAGTATGATGTTTGGTGCCAACTTGAAAGGTCACTGGCTGACAACACTGATCTGCTATGGGTGCTGAGAGAAAACCCCTTTGAAGTTCATTTGCAAATGGCCAATGCAAATTGTTGTAATGTGAACAGACTTCAAAGGGGTGGTTCTTGGCATCCATCAGTTGAGACCCCCTTCAGCAGCACTAGGGAAGAAGAAGAAGAAGAAGAGTTTGATATCCCGCTTTATCACTACTGGAAGGAGTCTCAAAGCGGCTAACATTCTCCTTTCCCTTCCTCCCCCACAACAAACGCTCTGTGAGGTGAGTGGGGCTGAGAGACTTCAGAGAAGTGTGACTAGCTCAAGGTCACCCAGCAGCTGCATGTGGAGGAGCGGAGACGCGAACCCGGTTCCCCAGATAATGAGACTACTGCTCTTAACCACTACACCACACTGGCTCTCTAGGGCATTCTCTCTCTCTCTCTCTCTCTCTCACACACACACACACAGAGAGAGAGAGAGAGAGAGAGAGAGAGAGAGAGAGA
This sequence comes from Podarcis muralis, assembly GCF_964188315.1. Lineage (NCBI taxonomy): Eukaryota > Metazoa > Chordata > Lepidosauria > Squamata > Lacertidae > Podarcis > Podarcis muralis. Next base: position 73,580,457 of record NC_135658.1, on the reverse strand, counting down.
GACTTCATATCAATAATCTGCCCTCAGTGTCATTCCTGCCTGAGAAAGATCTACGACATCTTTACCCAGGAAGTGTTACTGGGACATCAGAATAGCTCATCAAAGCCCGTCGAAATATATGCATAGCCTTCCGTGCTGTGGAGATATTAAATAGGTATTATGTATTAACAAGTGTGATACAATATTCAGTTGAAATCTTGATTTGTATGCTGATCTGAAATATGGATTTTCCCATTAAAAAATACTTGGGAAAGTGTCCTTTATATCCCCTGTGCAATAACAGATGGTGCAAGAAACATGGCCCAATCAGTGAGTATATACGATAGGCAAGAAAAACATGGTGATAATTACAGCAGGCATTTCTCAATAAGTCTAATGTATGTCAGGTTCTGATTAACTGTAAATCTACCAGCCCCAGATGATAGCAGGTGATAGGCAAATCTTGGAACCCATCATAAATTTGTGAAGAAATTAATGTCAGAGATTACATAAATTCAAGATTTGGCTGTCACAATCTTGTCAAAACGCCCACCTCATATTCAAAAGAGGAAAACTGGCATCTGAGGAAAAGTAACTCCACATTCTCTAGAAATAAATAAGAAGCAGACAAGCCATTTTCACCTTTCAGCTGCCACCTCTAAGCTGCCTCCCTGCCCCTTCAGTTATTTTGATGACAAGTTGAAGGTGTTCAAAGTAAACAGAAATGGTATGACGAGTCCTACGATGCCTCAAGACAAACAAATGTATCATAAACTAAGGTTTAGAGAACCTGTGGTCTTCCAGGTGTTCTTGGACTCCAGCTCCCACCAGCCCCAGCCAGCATGGCCAATTGCCAGGGATGATGGGAATGGTAGTTTCCCCGCCCCCTGACATAAGCTTTCATTTACATGCTTCCTAGCATCTCGGGGAGTTTGAAAAGGAAGAAGTGAGTGGTCAGAAAGCCACTAGGCCTCTTTGTATGAATGCATGTTTACTAAAGGACCCCCTCAAAAGAGGGGAGGGGAATCACTAAATTTCCCACCACCTTCATTGGAAAGAAAGGTACCATACATAAAAGTGGAGACAGGACCTTTCTCCAGACATAGTTAATGTTTTATCATTAGGTGGGGGCACACTGTACTCTACTGGCATGGTGGGGGCAAGGCAGGGGGAGATTAGTGTGGTGCAAACACACCAGTAGAGTCAATCTACCCCATCTGCCAATACATTTGCACTGCGCCAATATGCTTGCTGCCTTGCTGCCCACTCCCTCCTGGTAACCAATAGCAGCCCTCCTTCCAGAAACCCAGTGTGGCAGCTCCATTCCATTGAATGAGCTGCTTTTGGTCCTTGGGAATTCTAAGCAGTAACCTCAGGTGTTAAGGCCATCACATACAGTACTTCCCACAATTCCACAGGACTAGGGAAGAATAGGTACAGAAGCCTGTCCTTTCATCTTCCAGATGCTCGGGATGTTTGAGTTTATTCCAGGTCATCCCTTTCTTCATTTAATGGCTGATGTCCAAAGTGGTTGCCATGAAAACAGCTGCCAGGGCAATCTTTCTGACTCAACTATTTTGAATAAAAAGGCACATTTTTGTATGTTTTTGGGGAAGATTTGTTGCTTACATGGCTCCCCCCTTTAAAGCACACCTTGCAAATATTAAATTATTCATTGGGAAATGAAATTTTGCATCTCCTTCACTCTCCACTACACTTCAGGTGGTTACATGTGATGTTCTAATTAGAACTGATCCCCATCAGAATGTGTGGGTGGGAATGTACATCAAAGCTCCTCCAGAATCAGAGTGTTTTCTTTGCCACCTCCGGACCTGCGCCAAGTTTATTGTGCAGCTTCTGCAGTAGCCCTGACTACAAAAATAACAATGAAAGTTCAGTCACACAATGGATTTGTTGTGTGCTTTCTGTATTTCGGTTTGCTAAGAACCCTGAGATCATACTCTCCAACATTTCTCTGATGAAAATAGGGACATCCTAAAAACAAGAGGGACATTCTAGGATCAAATCAGAAACCAGGGTGGCTTCTGTAAATCCGAGACTGTCCTGGAAAACAGGGGCACTTGGAAGGTCTGTGATGTGGGATTCAAGAACGTCCTGCCCTGGGAGAATACCATTCCCCATCTTGAAGGGGGAAGCTGATTTGCCACAACCTCTTCCCCGGAAGAAAATGAGAGTAGGGAGGCGGGTGGCGCTGTGGGTTAAACCACAGAGCCTAGGACTTCCGATCAGAAGGTCGGCAGTTCGAATCCCCGCGACGGGGTGAGCTCCCGTTTCTCAGTCCCTGCTCCTGCCAACCTAGCAGTTCGAAAGCACGTCAAAGTGCCAGTAGATAAATAGGTACTGCTCTGGCGGGAAGGTAAACGGCGTTTCCATGCGCTGCTCTGGTTCGCCAGAAGCGGCTTAGTCATGCTGGCCACATGACCCGGAAGCTGTACGCCGGCTCCCTCAGCCAATAAAGTGAGATGAGCGCTGCAACCCCAGAATCGGTCACAACTGGACCTAATGGTCAGGGGTCCCTTTACCTTCCCCAGAAGAAAATGAGAGTTGGGTCTTCCAGGGGAGAACTGTAACATAGCATGTGAGTGCTTTGCCCAGTGGGGAAGAGAAGGAGACCAGGCTATTTAAGTCGACTCTGCCCCACACTCTTCCCTCTTTTTCTTTTAGCCCCTACACTTCTGCCCATTTCAGTATGAGCTTTTCTACTTGCTCTTTTTGGGGACCAGGTATATTTTTTTGGGGGGAGCCCCTGAATGGCCCTTAGAACTCCACCCCTTCCCTTCTACTCCTCCCCTCCCCTTCTACCCTGATTGGCCCTTAGAACTCCTCCCCTCCCCTTCTACTCCTCCCCTTCCCTTCTACCCTGATTGGCCCTTGAACTCCTTCCCTTCCCTTCTACTCCTCCCCTTCCCTTCTACCCTGATTGGCCCTTAGAACTCCACCCCTTCCCTTATACTCCTCCCCTTCCCTTCTACCCTGATTGGCCCGTAGAACTCCTCCCCTCCTCTTCTACTCCACACTATTGGGTGTTGTTTGTGTAACTGGAGCATTTCTAGGTCTGTGTCCTTTTCACATATTTTTGCTCATAATTTTGTGCAATAATTTGTGCTTAATAAGTGGGCTTATTAAAAGAAAAATCCTTCCCCTGAACTCATGGATCATTTTCACGTGTAAGTGTCAATCATCTAATAGCACAGTGGAGTCAGGTGACCAAAATATTCTTCCCTTGTGGGTGCAGAAGTATATCCTTCATAACTTTGGCTTGGATTCAAGCCAGCAATTCAGAGGAAGAATGGGGAGCACACTCTAAATGCACTTCTGATTTTTCCTTTCCATTAAATAGCTGTTGTCATTTTAATTATGCAAATCAGTTCTTGGAGACTTCTAACTAAATAGGTGCTCAGGAATAGTGCTACCTTTGGAGTGAGATTTAACCACCTAATAACTGACTAGGGTGTGTTTTAAAAGTCAGGTTCCTTGTATAGATGGAAATAAAATGTTAGGCAGCACAAGATACTTATGAACAGGGTGTATTCATATAAATAAAAGGCTCTGGAAGGTGAATGTGGAATAAAAGCATTGCAAAATGTTAATATGTACTTAGTACGTTGGTGCTTTTATAGAATTGCATTATTTGCCAGAAGAAGGAGACAAACAAGAGTAAAGAACCATAAAGGGAAACTCCCCAACAAAAGCTTTGATAAGTCAAGGGAACAGTCAACTGATTATGTCTTGGTAGACTTGAACTTTGAGATAACTATATATACCCAAAGTACTTTATACTGAAAGGTATTGGAAGCCTTCAGTAGAGAGAAATATTTAATAGCAAAGCCTGTTGATAAATTGGAAATGATAGATTCCCTTCCAGCCATGATTGATCAAATGATCAGTAACTTCATAGAAGCAAAATGGAGGGCAGACCTGGGGAAATCATTCCCTTTGCCCTTATTTATTTATTTATTTATTTATTAAGAATGAAAATCTTGAATATAGAAATACTTGGGTTTAATCAACTTATGCTTCTCAAACTGGGGGAGCAAGTGCCACCTTGGGGTTTGCAGAACATCTCCAGGGATCCTGAAGTCACCTTCTTTACTCCCCCTCCCCCAGGCAAGAGCAGTTTTACTACTTCAAACACTCAACAGGCTGCATCACGGTGGTGTGTGTCTGTGTGATGGTCCTGTTTTTGCACAGATTTAAGAAGATGGGGGGAGGGGTCCAGAAAGAGCTGGTATTTTGATCTTATGTCCATGAGATGCCCTCTTCTATTCTTCTTCCCATGTTGGAATTGTACACAGTCAACAGACTGTCATACACAGCAGCAGGCTGTCTGCATGCACTCAGCTGTGAGCCTATACCTCTGTGTGCTCAGCTGTGGGATGGATTATTAGTCCTGGATTTGAAAGATAGAAAGTGAAGCAAGTTTAAAAGTGAGGCCTCAGAAGAAGAAGAATAAAAAGATAAGTAACACAGGCATAATGGAAATGACATTCGGAAGATTTTAAGTGACGCCGCTGGATTTTCCCCTAGACATGTTTGAAATAACACTGAATGCAGAAGACACAGGGATTTTGCTCTTGCAGTTGCAGCTGCTTTATATGAATCATATGAATTTCTTTTTATGCCACCCTATTCCCCCGCTTTGTCTTCCTTCCCACCCAGCAGGCCGCCTGGACAGATTGCCTAATTTCAAAATCTCTCTACAAGCAATAGCAGATGACCATGTGAAGCCCAATGGTGCTATATACATTTACACTGGAGTAATTGCCATAGAACTCTCATCTGAGCACATATGTATAGAGTTACCTGGTTAGCGTATTCACCGTACAGGAGATTGTGGCCTCTGTGGGGGATAAAGGGCTGGTGGATGTAAAAACCTGTTTAAAAGCTGAGGTGTTGCATCTGTAAACATGCAACAATTGTGTGTCTCCCCCCCCCCCCCACACATAAATACACAGCTGCCTTCCACAGAGTGGAAACTACTACTAAATGAAGACTGGATAGCACAGCAGCAGCCTGCCTCGCTTGTGCTTAATGTATAGGTAGAACACTTTATTTGCCTAATTGGAAAGTAAATTATAAATGATGGCAATGGGAAGTGTCAATTAGAGAACCACTCAAAGACAGCTTCATATTTTAGCATGTTAAACTACTATTCCCTCTAAGAGTAAACTGAGCTGATGAGTGTCGACAGACTGTAGCCAAAGGAACAAGAAAGGTGTCAGTGGACTTGAGGAAGGCCCAAGGGGTGGAATTCAACATAAGATTAAGGAGATTGTTCCATTAGTGCAAGCATTCCTGCTTTCCTTATGGATTGATCTCCCCTTTCCTTAGGATTTGGAAGTGGCATAAATTTATGGGGCGGAATGTAGGAGCAAAAGTCCACCAATACAGAAAACTCTGTGATTACACAGTACAAGTGTCTTGTCAAGGAGGAGAGAAATAGAAAAGTGGGGGGAAGTGGGATAGAATGGGGTGCCCTGGAGAAAGGTATAACTGGCTAGCTGGCTGGCATCCTGAAAAGGAGCCCTCCCAAAACAGTACAGTGGTACCTCAGGTTACATACACTTCAGGTTACAGACTCCGCTAACCCAGAAATATTACCTCAGGTTAAGAACTTTGCTTCAGGATGAGAAAAGAAATCGTGCTCTGGCAGCGCGGCAGCAGCAGGAGGCCCCATTAGCTAAAGTGGTGCTTCAGGTTAAGAACAGTTTCAGGTTAAGAACGGACCACTGGAACGAATTAAGTACTTAACCTGAGGTACCACTGTATAAGTCTTTAGATTAAATAAATGCAACCAGCTTCTGCCGTATAAACAACGGAAACACTCTGTCCATGTGGGAGGTCTCCACAAAGGGCAGCTTATTCTGGTAGCTGTAGATCAACTCAGTCTCCTGACTCCCCTTCCATAAAAACAAAAATAGCAGCTATAAAAGCAGCCACCAGGGTCTTCCTCAGCGAATGGCCTGCAGGTAAGGTGCAATTTTAGGCACGTCATTGTAAAGGCAGAGAAGAATCATGTCTGCAGTGATTCCCCACTGCCCCGTTGTAGCTGATCACCCACAGGAGCAGCCAAGTCACTGTTCTATTTAAAACCAGCCTGCCTGCTCATCCAGGTGGTCTGCTGGAGAATAAAAAAACACCTTTGAAAAGACCTCTGGCTGTGCATTTCCCCTGCCTGACTGGTGTGACTCTTTTGGACAGTGGCCAGTAATTCTACCTGGGCTTCAAGAAGCAGAGCACCTATAACTACTGCTTTGTCTTGCTGCGGGGGCTTATCCAGGAAACTGTCAGATTCTGTTTCCCTGATAGCTTTGACAGTTGTTTGGTAGAAGAGCAAGGCAATTTGGCAGAGAAAGCCCTTGCAAAGATGAACCTGGAGACAGATAAGGTGGGCACTAAAAGCTAAAATAATCGCCCGAGCCATCAAGCTATTAAATTGCTGAAATGCTGAAATCATCCCTTGTCGTGATGGACATTGTTGTCATAGTGGACACAGTAAAACAAGGATACGTCCCTCCTGTTGGGGAGATAGGGATCTACAAGTGTAAATGCAACTTGGTCTCTGTCACACAACATTGTATTTCTTTAGTTCATAACATTTATATACCACTTGATTGTTTTTTTTAAAAAAAACAAAGCAGTTTACAATTTTTTGAATCAAAAGCAATTGCAGGGGGTTGGACGACACCCCCCCCCCCAGGGTCCCTTCCAAGTCTGAATTTCTATTATTGTATTATTGTTATTCTATTCTATGTTATCTTAAGTGCAAAAAAGGGAAACTGAGTGTGGCGATCACACAGGGTCCCCGGACGTTTGACGGTCTATTGATCCCTGCGCCACCACTGTGCTCGCTTCCCCGCTGCCACCAATCCGTTACTCTTGGGTAAAACAACGAGTCCAGACAGTTGTTAAAATTGAATCAAATAAACAAGTTTATTTTATAAGCATTAACAAGTTTATGGTTTCTCAGATAATATTCCTGTCAGTTTCTTAATTTTAGTTTCTTTACTGGCCTATACCTTTCTAATACCTTCTGACTGATTATATCAACTGTTTGACTGACTCTTCTTAAGAGATTCTCTCACTCTCTCACATCAGACTAGCCCAACCCATAGTATCCTCTCTGTCTCTTCTCTAACTCCAGACTGACTTCTTAACCACCCTAACCCTAACCCTAACCCTAACTCTAACTCCTCCCCTAGGGTTCCCATTGGTTAGTCATTTTACAATTAGTTAACCCTTTCTTATGAACCCAGTATGATCTCACACACCTAGGAGGATAAACGCCACACAGAGCAATAAAATGATCATTGTATACTATACAGTGTATAGCATGGGTAGGCAAACTAAGGCCCGGGGGCCAGATCCGGCCCAATCGCCTTCTAAGTCCAGCTCATGGACAGTAAAATAAGCATGTTTTTACATGAGTAGATTGTGTCCTTTTATTTAAAATGCATCTCTGGGTTATTTGTGGGGCATAGGAATTTGTTCGGGTTTTTTTCAAATTATAATCCGGCCCCCCACAAGGTCTGAGGGACAGTGGACCGGCCCCCTGCTGAAAAAAGTTTGCTGACCCCTGGTGTATAGCTTTCCTTCCAAATAGAATCCCTACCTACAAAGTCGTCATCACCCAGTCCAAGTATTTAGAGGCTTCTCAAAATATTTCAGAAAAAAATAACCTATTTTGTGTAACCCTCATAATGTGGATACACAAAATATTAATGATGATGAAGTGAAACATCTTGATTTGTCAGGCTTTACTACACAAAGCAGACTGTAGCCATATTCAGCCTTGCTGACTGTCTGACAGAAGTGCTTAGAGCCATTTGGCACAGAGTCAACATTGCATTATCACATTTTAGGAAGGAAATATGAACTTTCCTATGTATTGGAAACATTGCAATTTAAGAATGTCAAGTTTCTGCTGCGACTGCTCTTTACATATTCACAGTGACTTTCACCGCTCAATGTCACTATCTCTAGTTTACAGGAAAACTCCATATTATTAGCACCGTAGAGTGGATGTTGCATGTCAATTTATGTGCAGTAGAGAAATCTTAAAATTAAGGTCTGTTGAGCTGGAAGCTTGTTGAAGACTATCATGCAGGACCAACTAGACCATTAGGAAGAATGAAGTGGGTGCCTCAGGGGTTTGTGGAAGGGCAGTGATGGCATTCCCCTCCCCAACCCGCCATTCCTTCTGAGCCTATGGTTCTCCCATTCTGCTGAGGACAGAACTGTGTGTGCCACATAGGAATTGTGGTGAATAATCAGCTGAGTTTTCATTTAAAGGAAAAATCTCTGAATTTTGCACTTTCCAAAACAATGGGTGGAATTCAGTGTCTCACTACTTTGAGCACTCTGTTTGTGCAAGGATATCAGCTCTCCAGGTGGAACAATCCCCCTCACCTGTCTTACACACTATTTAGGGGGGTTCTCTCAACATGCACACAACCCAGCCAATTTCAGGGGGCGTGGGGAGGAAAGAGGGGGAAATCCCATTGCACATTCAGAAGCCTTTGTGCATGGCCTCCACTGTCATGGTTCATTCAGTGAATCCTACTCAATGTGTAAACTGAAATAGAGGCATCCTTAAAATATCTGAATTTTTCAGTGCAGTCCTCCTACCAATGTTAACAAAAAATGCATTATATTAGGGGAAATTGCTTGCAAAAAAATTGTGTAAAATTTAAAAACCCACCTGCAGATAAAAATATGGTTATTAGAGAAGTTAGCAACAAAATACTGGTGAATTTTCATTTTTTAAAAATCACAAATTGTTACAGATAGGTGGAGAACTGAGTTTAAGATTGGGAAAATGAGAAACTGAAAGATCCCAAATTGACAGATCCATCCACCTCTAAAGCCTGTCCTATGTCAATTTTGGGTATCCCTCTCCCTCTCTCTCTCTCTCTCTCTCTCTCTCTCTCTCTCTCTGTGTGTGTGTGTCCTTTTCTGGCATTGTTGTCTTCTACCAGGTTAAACTGTCTGTCCATTCAGCTAAGCAGTCTACTTTGGCTGGAGTTATGGCAACTTTGTGCATCTACTCCACCACTGAGCTATGGCCCCTTGCTAAATAATAGTTCAGAATAATACTGTTGTTACTTCAGGGTTTCTAAAAGTTGTTTTTTTTTTTGGGGGGGGGGAGGTATGCGTTAGTAGTGCTGATTTTCAATATCCTTTTTTTATAACTCCCCACCGCAACTTCATTCTCTAAGAGACGTTGTCTGTCTTTGTGATTTTTTTTTAAGTGAATGGTCTATAATATATACTATGAGTCAATTGCTGGAGGCCCCAGGCCAAATTCACTGATATTTACTGACAAGTCAGTCGAATGGGAGTGGTGTTGAAGTGCTAGTCCATTATCCCTCCATCACTTCACCAAAGCTGCATTCAGAGAGCACTTTATTTGTTTCCTTACCTAATAATTTCCACCTTCTATGTGATCTTTCACACAGTGGAAAAGCCATTTGTGGAAAACTCACAGAATCTAGAGGAAGTTTAGCACCCAATTTCATGTTTGCTTCCAGAAAAAAATCCATTTGCAACCCAGAAAACCACAGGAGCTTTGCACTGGTGAAATTTGAGGTGGCATTCCAGCATGTAGTTCTTTCGTGTCCTGTAAAATTTAGCACGGGGCAGCAGACACAACATTTAGAGGTGGTATATCGATTACAAAGCCACAGTTCCACAACAGAGCAGGTAATACAATTTAAAAGGCTTTGGGATAGAAGTGCTAACATTATAATCAGGAAAACTAACACAGTAATTCCCATGTCTGAATGTACCCAGTGTTCCTCCCCCAAAAAAACCCAGCTGCTGACCCAAGGAGTCTTTGTGATTTACTCTTCCCATCTTATATAAAGAATTGGGAGATATGCTGCCAGAACCCAAACAAATGTTTAGAGCTAGGAAGGCCATTTGTGATTGGCTTATGGTCTGGAGCCAAGCTGGGATGGGGAAGAAGTGGAAACAAGTGTTACAGCTGGGATGCAAAAGGGAAGTCAGAGCAGAGCAGAAGGCATGAAGACTCGCCCAGGAAAGTGATGACGGATCAGAAATCAAAGCTGCAGAAAACACAACTGGGATGAAGAATAAACAGCAGATGGTGGCTTTTGAAAAGACAAAGTGTTAGAGAACAAGCTTGCGATTAATAGAGTGCTCATTTAGGGAATAAGCCCTATTTGGCCCACTAGAAGCTACCAGGTGCGAGCAAGGAAACAACCTCTAGGAAAGCCATCATATAGCAAGGCAGGGCTCAGCTGTTGCAACTGGGGAGCTCCTCAGGGAAGACAACTTGACTGAAAGCTGGCTGAGCTATGCATGTGATTCCTGGCTGATTGATGTCATTTCTTCAGTGATGGCTTCTGTCCGAGTTAGATAGTGGAACGACATACATCTGTTTCCTCCTTTCAGGCAGGATCGAGGCTTTGATATATATATTTTCCACTAGTTCTAGGTTGCTCTGTAGTACGGTTGCCATATTTCAGAAGGTGAAAATCCAGACACATCCTCTGGGTGCAAGAGCTGGGCACCCAGGCTGCCCATGTTACACATTGCATTACATGCAAACTAAGGGACGGCACATATCCTACCATATCTACAGAGGGTGTGTGAAGTGGCCACATTATTCTGTAGAAACACGAACATACAGTGGTACCTCGGGTTACATAAGCTTCAGGTTACAGACTCCGCTAACCCAGAAATAGTACCTCGGGTTAAGAACTTTGCTTCAGGATGAGAACAGAAATCGCGCAGCGGCAGATGTGGCGGCACGGCAGGAGTGGGAGGCCCATTAGCTAAAGTGGTGCTTCAGGTTAAGAACAGTTTCAGGTTAAGAACGGACCTCCGGAACGAATTAAGTATGTAACCAGAGGTACCACTGTATTACTATTTATTTACTTAAAGAGTTTCAGCAAAACTGAAAGTACTACTATGACGCGTACAGATGACAGGGACAATGCACAGTGATTGGGAAAACAGTAATAGCATTGTAATTGAGTAGCTTTCAGTGCCATTAGATGTTTTTAAAGCTATCAGGCCATTTTTCCAGCTCATTAAATTTATTTAGACATGATTAAATGTTTCAGAATCACAGCTTGCATATGGCAAGCCTATGGCGCTATATATGCTGCAATGCCGTTGACAGCTGACACATCATTGCTTGCTTGTATCCTGCATTCTTTGTGTGGCCCGAGGCATCCGGCAAGTTGTTTGATGCTCTCGTGTGTCTGCCGTTTTTAAAACAAATACACACATTTGCATTTTTTGCTTGGAGGCTATTTGCATTCCTGTAGCCTAAATTGCTTTTTTTTTTAAAGAAACAAAAACCCTTCACAACATCCCACCCCAGAATAACTATTAAAATCAGAACCTTGTTCCATAGCCAGCACTGTACTAATTGAGCAGGATGACATACTGTAGTCAAATACTCCCAAGTGTCAACATCACTCCTTAATTGCTTTTTGAGATTGTTGCTGATTAATGAATATTAATTGGTATAGCAAACACACAAGTAAGAAATTACTCCAAGCATTCAGTATAGAGTGTGTAGCAGAGTTCTTCCAATTGGGTCCCCAGGCTATGTCGTGCTAAAAAGCAAAATCCTTCAACACACTTCCTACGTTTTTAGGGTCCCTTGAAATGTCTGCTGTAGGGTTGCCATATTTATTTATAATTCCCCTCCCCCCAGGTTGTTGAGCTTCTTCTTTTCTGAGCTTTTTTGGCCAAATGAAGTTTTTGAGATATATATTTTTTAGGAAAATCACCCAAAACGACCCTGCCAACATGGGTTGCCAGACATCTGGATTTTCCCAGACATTTTAGTTTAATTCTGGATGTATAGCAACCCTAGTCTAGTGATATTTTCACCAGAGCAGGGAAATTCAAATTTCCCTCAAATTTCACTTTAGGCAAAATTTGGTGGTAAGGCTATTAAAAAATTATTTCCTCCTCTTAATTTATTCCTTTGGCATTCTTGGTGGGTATTCCTTTTCCACATGAGCCCTGATAGAAATGAATGCACTAATTGCCTATATAGGAGCATAGGGGAAGAAAACATCCCTCTTGATTTCTATACAGCTAGGAGAAATGTAGCAATCTTCCAACTCCCCTCTTTCCCCCCCCCCAGCAAAAAGGGAGACTGACGTGCTCTTCATTCACCTTGGGGCAAATGCATTTTAACAAGTGAGAAAAATAATTTTCACTTAACTTAATCAGCAATGTATCACCATGATTCATGACTCTCAGTGCTCTTTTAATAGTGTGAAAGGCAAGATCAGGTTTCTCTCAGATCTTCTGGGAGCAAGATTCAAGTTGAATGGGTGATACATTCAGATAGTTAAACAGGTCCTGAAGAAGGATATCACCTCTTCGATCTTGTTGTTATTTAATTTTTAAGGTACGCAAGTGGTGCTGTGGTCTAAACCACTGAGCCTCTTCGGCTTGCCAATCAGAAGGCCAGCTGTTTGAATCCCCGCAATGGGGTGAGCTCCCGTTCCTCTGTCCCAGTTCCTGCTAACCTAGCAGTTCGAAAGCATGCCAGTGCAAGTAGATAAATAGGCGGGAAGGTAAACGGCGTTTCCGTGCACTCTGGTTTCCATCACAGTGTCCCGTTGCACCAGAAGCGGTTTAGTCATGCTGGCCACATGACCCAGAAAGCTGTCTGTGAGCAAATGCTGGCTCCCTCGGCCTGAAAGTGAGATGAGCGCTGCAACCCCATAGTCGCCTTTGACAGGACTTAACCGTCCAGGGGTCCTTTACGTTTTTACCTTTTACCTATCTAATTTTTAAAAGATACTTTAACATAATAAAGTGAATAGACTCTAAGTCATCTCCCCTATCTTTTAAAATGTTTGTGAAGCCTCTATAACTAAGATGTTGTGATCTATGGAAATTTTATTTATTTACTGGAAATGATGGGAGGTTCCCTTTAAATGCAAATAGAAGCTTAGGAGGGGCACTTTTGGTGAAGAGCATGGCAGAGAAAGAGTTAAATGTCCCTTTCCCCCTAATAATAATAATAATAATAATAATAATAATAATAATAATAATTTATTATTTATACCCCGCCCATCCAGCTGAGTTTCCCCAGCCACTCTGGGTGGCTCCCAGTCAAGTGTTAAAAACAATACAGCATCAAATATTTAAAATTTCCCTTCAGATGTCTTTTAAAAATAAGATAGCTGCTTATTTCCTTGACATCTGCAATTTATAGAAACAAAAAAAGTGCATGTGATTGTGATTACTAGCTACCCATCCTTCACTCTAAGGTCTGAGGGTGGGTTACAACAATAAAAACGCAACATTAATATTAGAACACAACATTACACAATAGTATAAATCATCGAAACAAAATTACAAAAAATAAGGTGGTTCCTAAAAATATATACTTCAAGCGTCAAAAGCCAAAAATTGCATCCACAGTCACTCACACTCACAGACGCTCTTTGCACCAGTCCTGCATCAAGAACAGAAGGGAGAGTGGGGCGCACTGGCGAAGGAAGAGGGGGGCGGGGCACCACGCCCCCGCAGGCTGCTCGCCACGTCCCCAGGACGCGTGCCAGCCATGCCCCCGCCTGCTCTCCGTCCCCGGTGTCAGAGCATGAAGCTCCGACACTGGTGGGGCATGTTTGATGTAGAAGTGGCTCAGCCAGAATGAAGACATATAAATATAAAAACGACTCCATCGTTCAACTGAAAGCTTTCTGAAATTTTATTAATTTAATAATTGTATGCCCTGCTTTCCACTGCAAGTCTTAAATATGCTTTCCGGGGGGGGGGGGGGAATAAAACCTACTATATATATATATATATATATATATATATATATATATATAATCACAGCTTCAATGAAAACATCAGAGAGCAGAACATTAGGACAATGTTCGTGGTGCAAAGGTTCCTGAAACAGAACTGTTTTAACCTGGTGCCTGCAAATTAGCAGGGATGGTGTCTCCCTGATTTCTAATAGCTGCGGTTTAGCCAGGCACCAAAGGTAAGGCGCCAAGGCCTAAAACGTGGGGGGTTTTTGGAAAGACTGAGGACAAGTAAAGACTGCTGAAGCCTGACAGTTGGCAGAAGCATTAGAGAGACAAGAGCAACACAAACATACTCATTTAAAGGTGATCAAGAGGATAATCCAGAACAAGAGGCAGGAGCTAATAATTAAAATATTTGCAACTCTCTCTCTCTCTTTTTCTTTTTCTTTTTCTCTTTCTCTCTTTCTCTCTTTTCTTTTAATTAAAACAATTTCAATTAATGAGCAGGACTTGAGTAGCTGTGCAAAAAGAAAAAAAGATTAAGAATAAGCTTAAGAAATAAAAAGGGGATTTGAGTCTGTTACAAAGAAACTCGTTAGGGGGAAAAAAGATGAATATTTGAGCCAAAAAATTGAACCAAATGAGGGGTTTTCTCTATTGGGCAGAAAAAAGAAAACGAGGATAATACGTTTCATCACAATTTATCCAAGGGGGCAGGTATCGATGATAAAGTGATAAAAGTTTCAGTATAATATAGAATGACAAAGTTATATGCATGTATTAATATGTATCCCTGTTACCAGCAACCTTCTTTCTCAGAAATGAAAAAAGGGCTGCGGGATTTTCCTGAGTTTGAGTGGAGGGAACATAGGAGTCAACTCCGAGGGGATGAGGGGTCTTTCCCCCTGGATAAAATATTTGAGGGGGTGAGGCCCCCCCAAGGTTAATGGGCATTGCCATTCAAATGGTATGCATGCACAGCGTCAGGTGATTGGCTATGTAGGTGTGGGGCTTACCTGCCCCCCCATTTTATTCAAGTTGGCACCCCGGGAGACAATGTAAACAGTGTAATTCATTATTAAGTCACAAGCCTGCATTCTAACACCCCTACTAAAAACCCTAGATTAGGTTTTTAGAATAATATACATTCATTAACATATAACCCCATTAAATCCCATTAAAGGTAAAGGGACCCCTGACCATTAGGTCCAGTCATGGCCGACTCTGGGATTCTGGTGCTCCTCTCACTTTATTGCCCAAGGGAGCCAGCGTACAGCTTCCGGGTCATGTGGCCAACATGACTAAGCTGCTTCTGGCGAACCAGAGCAGTGCACGGAAATGCCGTTTACCTTCCCGCCAGAACGGTACCTATTTATCTACTTGCACTTTGACGTGCTTTCAAACTGCTAGGTTGGCAGGAGCAGGGACCAAGCAACGGGAGCTCACCCCGTCGCAGGGATTCGAACCGCCGACCTTCTGATCGGCAAGTCCTAGACTCTGTGGTTTAACCCACAGTGCCACGGATATGTGATTGTACAAATCTTTTCTAACCATTCTCCATGGTTAGGTGTCATTGGTTAGGTACCATTGTTCTTCTTGACTAGAAAGCAATGCCATCAGAATAAATGTCTCTTGCAAGAAGAATTTAAGGTAAAGGTAAAGGTACCCCTGCCCGTACGGGCCAGTCTTGACAGACTCTAGGGTTGTGCGCCCATCTCACTTAAGAGGCCGAGGGCCAGCGCTGTCCGGAAACACTTCTGGCGAGCCAGCGCAGCACACGGAAACGCCGTTTACCTTCCCGCCAGTAAGCGGTCCCTATTTATCTACTTGCACCCGGGGGTGCTTTCGAACTGCTAGGTTGGCAGGCGCTGGGACCGAGCAACGGGAGCGCACCCCGCCGCAGGGATTCGAACCGCCGACCTTTCGATCGGCAAGCCCTAGGCGCTGAGGCTTTTACCCACAGCGCCACCCGCGTCCCTAAGAAGAATTTACATTCCCTCAAATTCCAAAGTTAATTGATGATTCTCCCCCCTTCCGCCTTGATCCCACAGGAAGTATGAGCTAGGTTGCAATCTGCAGAGAGTGGAAGAGGGAGCACAGGGTTTGCATGACAGCCAAGTAGCCTTATTATTATGCATTCATGATTATTTGTGCTCATGATGCAATTGGGACAGTCATATGTAACCCCACTTTCAATACCATTTGGCCTGCAAAGGTTTTAAGGTAGTCTCCCTGCTTCATTTCCAATCAGTGCTTGTCCCATAATTTCCTGTTGAGATCCCATAACTGTGTCTATCACAATTGTTCTCCTTTCTTTTTGTTCCTCTTGTGCTATGCTAAAGCCCCTCTGGACAGAAATAATGTGGTGACATTGAGGAAGCATCATAGAACAAACTAATGCAGAATAAACCCAGTGCTAAAGCATTATTATTGTGTTGATAACAGGTTGCAGAATATACCCACAATAAAACATCATACTTGCAAAATGAAGACTCGGAATAGTTAAAACCTTGACAGGAAAAAACTGGATGGTGAACATTTAAAAATGAAAATGTTTCAAAACTGAAAATAAGGCAGGCCATATTTGGGTGAACGAAAAGAAAGTTCTTAAAGAAGTGGCTAATTATGCCTCAATCTTTGAAGATATAACAAACTAGCTTGTAGTTGATATATATCAGACTTTAGATAGTTCTGCGCAGCTTGAATTTGGTAAGATTAATTGATTTTTGAAAGATTGCCCATTGCAAAGTTGTCTGTGGAGAACATAGAGAGATTGGAAGCTACACTCCTTTTCAAATAGAAGAGAGAAAGAAAACTATTAACCATCTTAAGAACAACAAAGCTCACAGTGGAAGGGACTCTCAGTAGACTGGTGTAAGATCTTTGCAAATCAGCTTATTTCTTTAATGATAAACAAAAGTCTCATTTTGAAGATGAACCCCTTCCCATCTTTGGCAGGTGGCAAGGATTATCTTAATCCCTAAATATCATCAAAAGCTTAATTCTGTAGAATCATATTGCTCGTAGCTCATTTAGATTACCAATCACCAAAAACTGAAGCTGTTGCAAATTGTTGTAGCCTCTACTCCTACACAGACACACAGTTGCAGCCCCATGTCACATTTCATGTATCAGGGGGGTGTCTCTAACCATGGTGATGATGTACAGAGGACTGCTGTAGAGAAGAGAGCAGGAAGTGTCCGAACTGGAAGTGTCCATCCATCCAAGTCAGTATTGGTCTAATAATCTGCTTAAATATGAGTCACTAGTAGAATCAAAAATAGTGTCTTAGAAAATCCATGAGTTCTTGAACTTTTGAAGGCATTTAGGGCAAAATGTATCCCATCTCTAGTAACTTGATCTAATAAAATGTATCATCTTGGATCCTATCATCTGGTTGCTGGGAGAAGGGAAATGCCCATATTCCACCAGCAGAAGTTCTTTCATGGTACAATGGTACCTCAGGTTAAGTACTTAATTTGTTCTGGAGGTCCATACTTAACCTGAAACTGTTCTTAACCTGAAGCACCACTTTAGGTAATGGGGCCTCCTGCTGCTGCCGTGCCGCCGGAGCACGATTTCTGTTCTCATCCTGAAGCAAAGTTCTTAACCTGAAGCACTATTTCTGGGTTAGCGGAGTGTGTAACCTGAAGCGTATGTAACCCGAGGTACCACTGTATATTGAATCCAAAACAGCCTGTTTTTAATAATACAGTGGTACCTCAGGTTACAGACTTCGCTAACCTAGAAATAGTACCTTGGGTTAAGAACTTTGCTTCAGGATGAGAACAGAAATTGCTCGGCGGCAGCAGCAGTGGGAGGCCCCATTAGCTAAAGTGGTACCTCAGTTTAAGAACGGACCTCCAGAATGAATTAAGTTCTTAACCCAAGGTACCACTATATAGGATTTGCTTCTGGGTTGCCTGTATGGGCAAACGTCAGGCTTCCTGGATCTTTCTTTGTTGGAACTGCAAGATCTACAAAGTAGAAGCAGGTCTAGAAGACATACAGTTAGACTTAAAGGACAGAGTTCCACTGTGCACAATCCTGATTCCAGGAATTTGTTTTCAGAACTTATGTGAGGTCACAGTTCTTTCACAGGAAAGTCCACACTTCATCCACATTCACCATGCTTTTAAAGCACTATGATACCAATCATGGCTGCCCCCAAAGAATTATGACAGCTCTAGTTTGTTAAGAGTACTGAGAGTTGCTAGGAAACCTCACAGAGGTACAATTCCTAGAGTGGTTTAGCAATCAGTCTCTCCTCCCAACATAGCAAAACAGATTTGGAACTGATTTCTAAACTTGCCGGCAAAGTTTTGATCCTGGTGAATAATTTAGAGGGCTCGTAAAAGACCACCTCAGACAAGAAGGGAGCTTTTAAGCCCTCCCAAAAAATCTTCACTGACTTGAATCAAAATCAGAGCCAGAGGAGAGAACTATTGGCTTTTTCCCCTTGTTCCCCAGCCTTCACATTCCCAGAAAGATCCTCCACTAGCTTCTCAAAACTCCCTGCCATTCCTTGGCAAGGTGCAGAAATTCTGAGGTACACAGTGGTAACATGTAGAGAGGAGAAGAGAAGGGCTTGGCTCTTCTCTCCCTCTTCAACAGGGGTGCCAACATGAATAAAATATTGTGGGAGTCCAGTTAAGCCCTGCCATATGTAATCAATCACATGACACAGTGCACACATACCTTTTGAATGGCAGTACCCATCAACTTGGGGGGTGGTCCCCTCAAATATTTTATTGGGGAGCCAAAGCCCACATGGCCCCTAGGAGTTGGCTCCTATGCTCTTCATTGTCCTGGTGTGCTGAGCACCAGTACACGAGGGCCCAAAGCCCATGGAAAATATAATTCTCTTAAGGGTTACTACAGTTATTTCAACAAAGTGCCTTGCAGTCTAGTTTAATCCAATCCAGCTTCAGTCCAGAACATCAAAGTTAAAAAGATGGACAGCTCCCGGCCAGAGGGAATCTGAGTTACTATGAAAATCTTCCTAATTTTGTTTGAGAGATTCCAATTCTTCTTCCATTGACATCAATAATAATTTTGCAAATGGTATATATGTAAGTCGGATGAGGCACTTTATCCTAGCCTGCTACTCAATTACTAGGAGCTTTGCTGTTTCCATTATTTTCCTTACTCCATTTGCTTGTTTCTCCGATGTCAGACTGATGGATCTTAAATTGCTTCGTCCTTTCTCTACCCCCACTCCCCTTCTGTTCTGCTTTCAGTCACTTTCCCTCACCGTGTAAGAATTATAGTTTAATTTATTTTAACCAGGAAAGTTCTCATCTCATTTATTTCCTGTAGCTTCTGCGATGGCTGTTGTATCAGTATTTGTTTTTCAGCCCCAAGATGCCTCTCGCCTCCTTGCATCATTTATTAGGCTAAGATGGTTCTTGCTGACTCAGGAAGGAGTTTGTCATGGGAGACTAATATGTTGTCCTTCCCAAGGAGATTAAGGATTTGAAGTAGCTTTTAACAGCAGAGGGAGTGAGGGGAATAGGGGGAAATTCTCCATTCTGAACAGATCATGGATCGTTTCCTGCATGCTGATATTGAAACATCTCCTACTCCCTAAGTATGAGAGAACTAAAACAATGAAAATACTGAAATATTTGTTCCATTCTCTTTTTTTATTATTATTTGAATTTATTTTACGACACACGTACACACATTAAACATAAAAATAATAGCACATAATCAACACTAAAACTTACAAAACAACAAAAACAGAAATACAACTAAAATATTGTTATTTACAAAAAATTATACAAACAAATTAACATAAATATATATACCATACTTCATTTCTTCTTTTCTTCCAATTGACTTCCTTTATCCTCAACATGGTTCTCTTTCCGTTTTTGGTAAACTGTTTCCTTCTTAATTCCTTCTTACCTCTTTTTCTTTCTATTTTTGACTTACATACCTTAATTTATTTTGCAGAAGTTAATCAAAACAAGTCCAAGTATTAATTTGAGGGCACAGCTTTTTAATATTTTTGCCAGTCTTTTTGAAATTTTTGTTTGGGCTGATCCCTGATAGCTCCTGTCAATCTGGCCAGTTCGATATAATCCAATAATTTATCTTGCCTTATTTCTTTGTTGGTGTTATTTCTTTTTTCCATTTTTTGGCAATTAATGTTCTTGCAGCCCCTGTAGCATAAAATAATTTTATTTTTGTTTTCTCTGCCTATATCTGTATCAAGTATCCCCAATAAATTTGTTCCATTCTCATTCTGGAGCATGATCAACTCCAACAGTACCATTAACACACACACACACACACCTCAATAAATAGGTGTTTGCATTAGTTTTGGGAGGAATGAAAAATTAAACTGAATGAGGCCTATTTAGTTCAGTTTAGCCCCAGCCTAAAACAAAGACCACAAGCAGCAAATGGATACAACTGAGTACTGTTTTCAGTATCCAATTTATATCTGTTCATCACTCTTTTCGAAGTGGGGGAGCTTACCTTTAAGTGGTTGTCTGAAAAGCTTCAACAACGGCTCCCGACAGGTGCCATGCCTGAGTGTCCTGGGGCATTTAGCAGGGGTGGCGGTGGCAGCCCTCAGTGGAAAGAAGGATTGGATTCAGCTCACATTTTTAGGCAATTTTACTTTCACTTTCTGAAATGATACCGTATTTTTCCGTGTATAAGACTATGTTTTCCCCCAATTTTTTAAAGTTTAAAATTGGGGGTCGTCTTATACACAGAATGTTTAAAATATTTATTACTTAATTTTGGGCTCAAAAAATAGAGGTCGTCTTATACATTGGGGCGTCTTCTAGACGGAAAAATACGGTACATGGAGCTAAACACAGGCATCTTCAAAAATTCACACTTCTCTGAATTTTGCAATGCAGTACCCAATGTGTACAAAAATAGGGTGAAGTGTGCATAGAAATGCATATGTTAATGGTGTTGGTATTAGAATTGGGGCTGTGCAAACATTTCACCCCTCCCCCCCTTATGTATCTGAGCCAAACTAGGAGGAACCCGACCTGGCTTCACCCTGAATCAATTCAGTGGGTGAACCTAATATTTAACTAGAGTTTTTTAAAACCCTAATTAAACATATGGTCAGGAGGTCATGGGAAAGGAAGGAAATGCTGACTTCTCCTCCCTACTGATCACACGGTGAGCGGGAGAGCTCAACCCTGCAGGTTGTTGCTTCACACGTGCTTTCCTGCAGGATTGAATCCTCCACTAACCAGTGGACTCTTTTCCTACAGGTAGCAAAAGCTCCCGAAAGGCACTTTTCCCTGTCCCCTCCCCATCAAGTGCTACACTTGATCTTAGCCAAAAGGCCCTGTCCCCTCCCCATCAAGTGAGCAGGAAGGCAGAAAATACTGCCTTTCAAAAATATCACTGGCATGTAAGGTTAAGGTTCTTTGCAAAAGGAAGAAGTCATGTGTGCAGATGATGCTTTCAAAAGACAGCCTTTATCCCCTTTCTCCTTTTGGAAACAGTGGCTACCCATGAGAAAAATACTTATCATTAACCTTTTTTTAAAAAAAAAGGTCTTTCAGACAGTTCTAAGAGGAGCACAATAGCTGGCAGCAAATGACATTGTGGCATCACCTGATGTCATAATGATGTCAGGTGATGGACAGGTGATAGACCCTGCCCACCTCTGAAACCTGGCTCACCAGGGGGTGACAGGATAAAGATCTGGCCCTCTGGCCAGAAAAGGTTCCTTACCGTATTTCTATAGGGAAGAATGCCATCCCTCAAATGAAAAGCTTAGCAATTTCACTGTTTCCCCCCATGGGAGATACAGTTCCCAAGACCTTGGTTCTCTAGGAGGGTTGCCAAGGTCCATGTGAACTACATCTCCCATGTATCCTTCTGTCAAGTGCAGAAAGAGAGAGGTTGTCAAGTATGCTGATGCTAGACTGTGCCCATTCCAAGCCTGTACTGTAAAGGGGTGGGTTTAGCTTGAATCCTAACAGGCCCTGGTTTTCTGAACTGAGGCAACATGTATTTTACTACTCACCACCATATTCATGTTCAAACTTCAGCACCCCTGGTTTTTACTGCCTTTGTAAAGGTTTCAGGCATTCATTGTATCAGCAGAGCTATCATTTTTACCCGTTGCTTATTATATTTCACATTGGTTATTGTCCTTTGTGTGGTGTGTTATCGCCCAGATTTGCCATGGATTAATATCATTTTACATTCCCCACTCCCCTCTTTTTTGCCTGCATTTGTAGTAGGACTTTCATTGTAGCCCTATAAGAGACTAAAACCGAAGAGCCTGCCTTCAAGTCTTGTGTCAGTGAAGCTTTATTAGAACAATTTCATTATGCAGTGCTGATAGTCTTTCTTTCTCCCGGAGGGTTTCCCTTGTTAATGACCACATATTGCTTGCCAGCTTAGAAAATGGAAGTATAATAGGACTAATGTCTACATTCACTTTGCAGTTTTTTGGGGGGGTGAAGGTACTTAGTTATGCAAAGTCTGCAAAATAACTTCCTTTTCCTCTGAAGTAATAAACATGAAATATTTATTAACCTAAAACATTATTATTATTATTATTATTATTATTATTATTATTATTATTATTTACAATATATATTACCTACCCTTCACCCGAAGTTCCCAAGGCAGGTAACAACAATTAACAATTTAAAGGCACCATTTAAAACAACTTAAAATTACAAAGATAAGGTGGGTCCTAGAAATATACATCTCAAGTGTCAAGAACTAGGACAAAGAGCTGCATCTTCAGCATCCCTTGAAAGCTACGTAACAAAGGTGCTAGACACACATCTGTGGAGAGGGAGTTCTGCAACTTAGGGAGTGCCAACCGCCCCCCCCCCCCAAGCTATTGAGATCTGTGGAACAACCAAGAGGGCCCGCTCTGCTGACCTTCACACCCAAGAAGGTCTGTAGTAGGAGGCAGTCTTTCATATATTTAGGATCTGAGTTATTTAGGGCACCCTGAATTGGGCCTGGAAACAAAATGGCAACCAGTGCAGCTCTTTTAAAACAGGTGTTATGATATTTGGAGGGGGAACCCAACCACAAATCTGGCTATCCGTGTTGGAAAAGGGACTTTGTTAGGATTCCTTTACTTCTCCATCAGAATTGGGTACCTGTGGACCTCCAGATGTTCTTGGACTTCAACTCCCATCATTCCGGTCCATTGGCCCTATTGATGTGTGCTGATCGGAGTTGGAGTCCAGCAATAGCTGCAGAGTCACTGGTTCCTTATCCCTCTTCTAAGTAAACTGGAGCATCGTTGATATATGCACAGAATTTGCATCCAAGGGAGAGCCATTTAGGAAACGTGCAGAGCACCACGTCATTCTTTGTGAATGATCAGACATAGAGCTCCATCCTTATCATATTTATGTGGAAATGAGTTGCATTGATTTCAGGGCTGCTTGCTTCCAGTTCAGGATGCTCAGGATAGTCAGACCTAAATCACACACACAAAAAGCACTGAGCAACACCGAAAGACACTGAGACAAGCCCCCTCCAGCAGTGGCAAATCCCAGTAATAACCAGAGTTCAAGCACTGCTTTGCTCCTGGCAGTCACTCCTCTGCATTTGGTATGAAGAGCAGTTTCAACAGCTTCCAAGTAAGAAGCTACAAGCCCCAGGTACCTCGTTCTCTTCCTGGCCGATGCTGCGACAGATCAAAGTCTCTGAAATAGGAGAGGCCAGGGAGAAGGATTTCGTATTTATTTATTTATTTTATTTATTGCATAGCTCTCTCCAGTCAAGTGTGCTTGTATATCAAAGCCTTAAGAAGCATGCCGTAAAGGCACGCACAAACTTTCTGGAGTAGATTTCACGATGCAATTTCTTGGTGAAAGCTGCTAACGAAGTGTTATCATCAGGATAGACAGCTGTGATCAATATCTTTCCCTGACATCTTGAAATGCTTAAGCCCCTGAACGCCGTCTAGACATTGCCTCCTTCAGGATATTTTAATCTTTAATTATTAATCGAATGGACGGGAACAGCTTGATTATTCCTTGTTGTGGGAACCCTTGGAGGAAGCTGCAAAAGCGCGTTGTGAGAATTAGCAAGAATCGAAAGATGCCTAAGGCCATATATAACGCTCCTCATGTAAAAGCCTGTGGATGGTTAACCGGAATCAGCAGTGTGTGCTAGCAAGGCCACCCAGCTTCGTATGAAATAGTTCGGCCCGTGATTTATCCTCTCGCTTTTGCTCTTGAGTATTATGAGCATCCATAATGCTGAAATGAAAGAAGAATTTTAAAGCCCTTACCCTAATGTTGCTCTGCCTGTAGTAGCAACTGGATGATTCAGTGCCCAGACTCCTAATCCCCTTTCCTGTGCTCCATCAATGGACATATCAGGGGTAGTCACTGTCGCAGCATCCTGATGCTTTGGAATATTATTCCCACCATCCTGTCAGGCTTCAGGGAATCTGATCTCCCTCCCTCAAGGCTGGCAGCCAAAAATGGGAAAACAAGACATTCTTATCATGGTATTTTATTCAATATTCACAGAGAGAGACGGATGATACTGCCTCTCACATAATGGCATTGCTCCAAGTCCCACCCCCTACGTCTCTCCTATTCTACGTCACCCTGTGCCGGATAATCTGAGCTTTCTGCCTCTGAGCTTTCTGTTCTACTACTCTCAATGCACACCTGGTCCTGGAAGGAGGGGTCAGGAACGCTTTCCAAAGACACTGAGTCTGTCAGCTGTCTCTCCCCTGGTGCTTCTTCCTGCTGTTCCTCTCCCAACATTTTCCAGCTTCTCCCCTCTGCAGCCTCTGAACTATGACCTTCTACAAACACTGTTCTAAATCTATACTGCCCTCCTGTTCTCAGGAAGGTTCAGGCGAAGGAGGGCACCCACCACCATTCCTCCTCAGTCCATATCCCTTACTTCGCTGACTAGGACTGATGGGAGTTTTAGTCCACAACATGTGAAGGGCACCATGTTGGTTACACTTGAGATTATAATATAAGCTTGAGTAGAACAGTAGGCTGTACAAGGAGATTTTGGGAGTGTATGGCTCATACTACTGGAAGTGGAGCAGGCCTGCCACTGACTTCCTGCACCCTCAGTTTTTTCCAACCCTTCTTGTGGGTGTCAGAGTGCCCCCTTTTTAATGGACTGATTTTAATGGATTGTTCACTTTGACTATGGATGGCGACTGGGCTGCATCCCACTGAGTCATATTCAGAGCACATCCACTGAAATCAATGGGCTTAAGTTGGTCAGGTCTTTTGACGTCAGTGAGTCTTCTCTGAATACAAGTTAGATGGATACAATCCATTACTTTCCATTTGCATCACCTTTTAATTGCTTTTGTTCACATTGAGAACAATCTTGGCCTCAGACTGTAGTCGAAGGCATCAATGCAAAGCTTTCAAAACTGCATAGAGTGGGAGCATACCTGCTTTGCGGCAGAATCCTCAACTGTAGGCATGAATAGTGGAGGAAGGTCTAGAAGGAGTATTGAATGATGTGTGCCTCATATACATGGCTCTTTGCACATGGTTCCAGAATGGATGCAGGGAAATGTAGTGATGGAGTCGACACCATTCCACCTGATTTGGACTAAAGCACTGTATCGAAATATTGCTCATTTTATGGAAACTGCAGCTGAGCTGAAATTTCTCCAAAGGCTTCCTTCCCCACATCTGAGAATATTTCAAAGATTTTTCTTTTTGCGCCCTCCTACAAAAAGGTCACTTTGCAGAATTTTCTTCAAACATTCTTCAACATTTATTTTAAGTGGCAGCTACAGTTTCCTCCCATAAGGCCTCTGAATGATACTAGATTTGTGTCATTGACCCTGGTCCATGCAAAATGGTAACCAAGCTGCCAGTATAGCTGTGGCTGCAGGGTGCCTTTTAGTAGTAGCACTAAAACGCGGGTGGTGCTGTGGTCTAAACCACTGAGCCTCTTGGGCTTGCCAGTCAGAAGGTCGGCGGTTCGAATCCCCGCAATGGAGTGAGCTCCTGTTGCTCTGTCCCAGCTCCTGCCAACCTAGCAGTTCAAAAGCATGCCAGTGCAAGTAGATAAAGAGGTACCACTGCGGTAGGAAGGTAAATGGCGTTTCCATGCGCTCTGGTTTCTGTCACGGTGTTCCATTCCACCAGAAGTGGTTTAGTCATGCTGGCCACATGACCTGGAAAACTGTCTATAGACAAATGCCGGCTCCCTCAGGCCTGAAAGCAAGATGAGAGCCGTAACCCCATAGTCGCCTTTGACTGGACTTCACCGTCCAGGGGTCCTTTACCTCTTTACCTTTACCTTTAGTAGTAGCATTGCCATAGATGGCAAAGAAGGTGTGACTGTAAGCAAGGGCTTCCTCTCCCAGGTGGGGAAGAGCTGCTATGCTAGCTTCCTGGCAGATGGGTCATGACTGCTTACCTAGAGGAGGATGAATGAGGTGGTGAGGAAGTTGGCATGGTGCAAACACACTGGTAGAGCCTATCCAGCACTCCTCTTGGTGTGTTTGCACCTAACTGGCTTCCTTACCATCTTGCTTCCCTACCTCTATGCACACACAGACACACACACACAGCTCTGCCTGTGCTCATCCCACTCACCAACCAATCCCTCTACTCTTTTGGCAACCACCTTTCCCTCACATCTGACCACCCCAGGGCCAGATTTAGGTTTGATGAGGCCCTAAGCTACTGAAGGTAATGGGGTCCTTTATATGTCCAGCTGTCCTCTGTCAACAACAAATTGTTGCTGGTATTTGTGTTGAATATATGCTAAATGGTAATTTATGGACCTAATAGGTATCTAAAGCCATAATGGGATCAAAATAAATAAATTATGTATTACATGAAATCAATCAGTAGGCATAAGACTCATACCCTCAGTCTATGCTGCCTGATCATCAGTCTACAAGCACTCTTTAATATTAAATAACAGGTACGACAGCTTGACCTACAATCAACTGTGCTGCACTGCAGTCTGCAGCTACATGCTACATGTTGCCATGCAATCAGTCTATGCAGAATGTAGGCACCCTATATATAAAGGTAAAGGGACCCCTGACCATTAGGTCCAGTTGTGACCGACTCTGGGGTTGTGGTGCTCATCTCGCTTTATTGGCCGAGGGTGCTGGCGTACAGCTTCCGGGTCATGTGGCCAGCATGACTAAGCCTCTTCTGGCGAACCACAGCAGCGCATGGAAACGCCATTTACCTTCCCGCCACAGCGGTACCTATTTATCTACTTGCACTTGATGTGCTTTCAAACTGCCAGGTTGGCAGGAGCAGGGACTGTGCAATGGGAGCTCACCCCATTGCGGGGATTCGAACCGCTGACCTTCTGATCGGCAACTCCAGTGGCGTAGCGTGGGGGGTGCAGGGGGGGCCAGCCGCACCGGGCGCAACATCTGGGGGTTAGGGTAGAGGGCGCAAATCCATGGGTTAGGGGGCGCAAATTACTTGACTTGCCCCGGGTGCTGACAACCCACGCTACGCCACTGGGCAACTCCTAGGCTCTGTGGTTTAACCCACAGTGCCACCCACGTCCCTTAACCCTATATATAGAAATGAGCAAACCAGTGATATTTTAGGGATCAGGCTAGCAGGCGGGGCCCATTACTTACATCATAGGAGCCTACACAACACAAAACACTGTTGCTGTATGTAGGTTTTATTTTACTTGTTTTTTATCTCATATTTTGGAAATGTACATCCAGTTGTTGTTTTTCTTTAAAAGAAATTGGGGCCCCCAAGAGAGTGGGGCAGTAAGCTATAGCTTGTTTAGCTTATATGTAAATCCGGCACTGGACCACCCCTTGTCTTTACTCTTCAACACACTCTCCTCTCTCCCCTCCCAGGTTACCCCTGCCCCCACCCCCTTGTGGGACTGACACGTTTGAGGTGCTTCACAAAACACTTGCTAAAATGCTGCAGGTATATTTAATTGGGTAGGAGCAGGAGCTTCACTCAGAAGCTTGTTAAATTGCTGGGTGAAGGTCCTCCTCGCCCATTCAATAAATAGTTTGCCTGGGCTCAATAGTTTGCCTCAAGCTGCAGTTTTGTGTGGTCACCTGTCAGTGGCCGTGCAAATTGCAGAGCGTGATGACACTTTACATTTTTATGTATATGGGAAGATCTATGGAGTAATAGCCAGTTAATTTTTCAGTTGCTGGATGTAGCTTAAGTAAATCTCTAAGCTATTCAAAAAGCTATATAACTCTGAAAGCCACGCTGTAAAGAAGAAGCTTAAGAAAGATTGATCCCTATCGTTTTACCTGGACTGAAACAGAACCTCAGTCTGTGTGCTAGAAAAAGAGAAAACTGTAACCCCACACTTGCAGATTTCTCAAATCCTTAAATGATACACAAGTGCCTACCTCTGCAGCACCACATAAAGGTTTAGTTGTTCTTGTTGTTTTCCTGTATAGTGCTGAAATGTTGCTAAGCCTGTGGGCCTCTTGTTTTCTGCTCAATCTGTAACAACAGATGGAAATCATCTCTCAAGACTGCACTTTTCTCCAAGGCATTGGCTCCTAGTCCTTATTTCTCCCGTTTTTCCACAGCACTCAGGACTTGAGGCAATGGAGCCACCTATATCCCATCGTGTTCTTTCTATAATTAATTTCAGTGAAATTAAAAAACTGACATAAAACTGACATAAAACTAAGGAGCAACTTTTCTGAACTTCTAACGCCAATTTTCTTCCTGTCCTATTTCCTTCCAAATATACATTTTTTTAAAGAAAATCGCAAATATGAAAATCTGGATAAAAAAAGAAAACCCTGTCCAAATGAAAACCACATTGTGTTTGTGAATAGTAAGCAGCATGTATTACATTTTCTGAAGGTAAATGTCAAGGAACAAATTAGAAAACTCATTCACTGGGTGATTAAAGTTACACTAGATGAACTTTATAAGTAGTGGTAGCTTTGTGATGAGAAGGCTGCTGTGGAGAAAAGTAATGTGCCTTTCAAATGTGAAGACTGCCTGTGGCTGGAAGCAGTGGTGAGAGCCACAGTCGTCATGTGATAGTGACAACATCATGCAAAATGGGCCTAGGCTGCTACAGAGCTAAATTCCAAAGAAGGTGCTATTATATGCTGCTAAAGTCAGTTTTCAATAAAACCTATCCAGTTCCCCACACCAGTTAGAGAAAGCGCATCAAGAAGGCAGGTGGAGATACAAACACTTGGTCTGAAGTAGAGCGAAGGGAAAAAATCAAGATCACAAAGTGATGCTTATAGGTAACAGAAATTCAAAGACCACATATTGTAGAGTAAAACCGTAACTGCAATTTATTGCCAGCATATCTTGGGGGCATCAAAGCACTGACTCTTTAGAAGAGTTCTCAGGTCACCAAATGGTGGACAGTTTTATTATCTTAAAAGGATACTTTGCATGGCTCATTGGTAAGCTACAGGTATGTCTTAAGGAAATTAAAATTGTCAAAGAATTTGATGTACGGGCAGCCCCCACCTCCCCATTTATGTATGTTCAATGTGTGTGTGGCCTTGTATGTGCACATTGCACCAAAGCTAGAAATGTCACTGAAAATGTCACTAAGAGGGTGGAATGGGGGCAGGTTAAGGCAGGGGCAGCACAAGGTGTTTGCAGGCTTTTTTAGTGGGTTTCAATTATACGTGATTTCACCGACGCACATGGTGCCTCAGAACATAACCCCCCACAGAAACACATAAATGGAAAGCTGCCTGTACATTGAATTCTTTATCTTTTGCAAATTAGCTGCAATCAGCCCTTCTGCTTTAAAAGAATCTAACCAAAGCAAGCAGCTAGTGTCCAGCAGTCAGGCAAACATCAAAATCTGTAGCCTTCTCTTCCTTCTTCTTTTAAACTTCATTTTCCGCTAATCCACAGTGGGGGCTCCTCTGTGTGTGTGTGTGTGTGTGTGTGTGTGTGTGTGTGTGTGTATGAATGTAAAGCAACACTGGGCAAGCTGGCAATGGGTGGGTGATTTTGATAGAGAACTTAAATGCTTTGCTTTCCAGAGAGTCAACTTTTTCTGTAGTGTTTACTGATTTTATGCATCACAAAATTATCCCCAGGCAACCCCATGTTGGCCTAATTGGGGAGTAATTTTCTATTATTCAGCCCTTCACAAAGTAATACCCTGTGTTGCCTATTATGCTTGCTTTCAAGAGAAGAATGGGAGACACAAGTGGTGAGGCAATCTAATACAGACTTTGTTGGGGGGAGGTAAGCAATAAACATGCTCCTTTCCCCCTTAAGATAGGCAATTTCATTTCAAGAAAACAACATCATTCCCACTTCAGTAGAATGCTACTTGTGTCCAAGTGGTGGTGGGGATGCTTAGAGCAGTGTTTCCCAACCTTGGGCCTCCAGCTGTTTTTGAACTACAATTCCCATCATCCCTGACCACTGGTCTTGCTAGCTAGGGATGATGGGAGTTGTAGTCCAAAAACATCTGGAGGACCAAGGTTGGGAAACACTGGCTTAGAGAATAGGCTGAATAAATTAAGAATTATTTTCTTCTGAACAATTACTGTATTTTTCCATGTATAAGACTATATTCTCCCCTATTTTTTCAAGTTTAAAATTGGGGGTCGTCTTATACATGGATAGAGCATATGGGGAATTTCTTTATTTGGAGTCCCCAAAAATAGGGGTCGTGTTATACACAGAAAAATACGGTACTCGTGTTTTTTAATGATACTGTGTTCTGCAGCAAAGCCCTGCACAAAATTGAAATGATTTAAAAATATGTCACCTTCTGGATTTGCCACTCTAGTTCGTTGGACATCAATCAGTAAGTCACAGTAGTAGTAGTAGTAGTAGTAGTAGTAATAATAATAATAATAATAATAATAATAATAATAATAATAATAATAATTTATTATTATTTATATGCTGGCCATCTTGTTGGGTAGCCCCAGCCACTCTGGGCAGATAAGTAGTGCTGGACCTCAGATACCAAGTTTCAAATCCTCACTAAACAACGAAACACACTGGGTAACCTTGGCCCATTCAGAGTCTTTTAGCTTAACCTACCTCACAAGATTGTTGTGAGGGTGAGGAACAGGGGACTGTGCACTACTTTGAGCTCCTTGGAAGAAAAGTTGGATAAACTATCTTATATAATAAAGATGTAAGAATGTCATCACACAGCACCCATCAGATGATTTGTAGTGCCTCTTCACAATCCTGAACTTGCATAAGGTCCAGGGAAGGGTAAAGGAGCAAAAGTGAAGACAGGTTGCACAACAGCAGAGTTCATGAGAAAGCAGAGAAGTGGTGTTTTAAAACAATGACACAAGTTTTTGTAAAGCAGGGATGAAGGGAACTGAGAGGAAACCAATAATATTTGATGGCTCCGCATCCTTTATCTCCCTCACATGAGGCAGCTGAGGAATGGAAGGGGGAGAATTTTAAGTAGGGCAAAAATAGAGAAACACTGACATGGGGAGAAATGGTTGTTTGAAACAATGGAAAAAGTTTGAGGAAAGTGGAGGTTGAGGGAAAAAATGAGAGGAAAAAATGTGGTATTAAACAATGGCTTAAGTTTGAGCAACAAACAGTGGATCCTAAACTGGAAGTAGACAGTCACTGCAAACTGAAACTGGTTTGACAGAGCCGTTGCTTTCCATGGTGCACACACAAACATTTCTTTTGGACTACTCTCTCTAAAAATTATATCATTATTTAAAAAAAAATACAGATGCCTGAGAAACCTGATGTGAGCTATGGGAGGCTGAAGTAGTGGTCCCATTTTTCAAACCACCTTCTATTCTCAAAAGTAAAAATGTATGATAGGAATGATAAAAAATTATGGCATGGTCATCTTTTGTACACTGTACATCTTTTGTCCTCCATGTTAGGTAGCAAATCTTCTCTGCCAGCCCTAGAGTTCAGCTGTAAACCTTGTGGTACCCCTCAAATGCATTTGAGGCACCCATGCTAGGGTACACTGTAACCTGTCCTTCAGAATGTGTGAGAGAGTTTTTAAAAACATCCATTCAAAAACTTGTCTGGGAAAGGTTTACTGCTGCCATTTGATTGGGGGGGGGCAGTATCCAACCAAGTTATAAGCAGAGTAGACCCGCTGTAATTAATGGGTGTAAATTAGTCATGTCCACTAATTTCAGTGAGGGGTGGAAGCAGGGCTGGATTTAGGTTTGATGAGGCCCTAAGCTACTGAAGGTAATGGGGCCCTTTATATGTCCAGCTCTTCTTTGTCAACAACAAATTGTCACTGTTTTTTGTGTTGAGTATATGCTATATGGTAATTTACGGACCTGATAGGTATCTAAAGCCATTTTATTTGTTTTTTGTTTCATATTTTGGAAATGTACATCCAGGGGGTTTTTTCCCCTTTCATTTGGGGGGGGGGGGGGGTTCCAAGAGAGTGGGGCCCTCTAAGCTATAGTTTGTTTAGCTTATACGTAAATCCAGCACTGGGTGGAAGTCATGTGGCATAATAAGAATTATATTGTATAATTGTCCTGTCTGTCGCTTTGCCCATCAGCCAAAGTTGGCCCACAAAGTGGGAGCCGAAAGGTCCCCCACCCCTGTTTGAATGAGTTCGCATTGGAGGCAAAGTGGATTCTATCTCTACTTCCAGTGATTTGGCGATAGGAATAAGGTCAAGGGACCCCTGACTATTAGGTCCAGTTGTGACTGACTCTGGGGTTGCAGCACTCATCTCGCTTTATTGGCCGAGGGAGCCGGTGTACAGCTTCCGGGTCATGTGGCCAGCATGACTAAGCCACTTCTGGCGAACCAGAGCAGCGCACGGAAACGCCGTTTACCTTCCCCCCGGAGTGGTACCTATTTATCTACTTGCACTCTGACGTGCTTTTGAACTACTAGGTTGGCAGGAGCAGGGACCAAGCAACGGGAGCTCACCCTGCCGCGGGGATTCGAACCACCGACCTTCTGATCGGCAAGTCCTAAGCTCTGTGGTTTAACCCACAGTGCCACCCGTGTCCCTCGGCGATAGGAATAGTCCTGCCGAAATGGCTTTAATTGGCACAAGTTTGGAGAATGTTTGGCCCTCCAGATGTTGCTGAACTATAACTGTAACTTTCACCATTGGCCGTGCTTGCTGGGGCTGGTGGAAGTTATAGTGCAGCAATCTCTGGAGAGCCAAAGTTTTCCCCTTCCTTTGACTTCAGTTACAGACTCCACAAATACACACTGAAACAAGAGCCTTAATGCTATTTTGCAGCAAGCATATGCATGGATGCAGATTTTTGGCTTGGGGTAGATTAGATTTCTTTCTCAGACTGAGGAATTGCCTCCAGCGGGCCAGATTCACAACTGTACTATTTTAGGTTCATTCTGGTGCATAATATTAAAGTTATTTGAATTATTATACTAGTGTAAAATTTTACCAGAGCGAATTATGCCTAAGATGAAACTGGCTTTATGCAACCAGCTTTCCTAAAGTACCATGGGAATTGTATGTTGAGAAGGTCTGTTTGGTTTCTTAATATAAACTGCCCCTGAAATTGGCCCTTTGAACCGCCTGATGAAGTTATTCACCAGACAAGGAATGACAGGTAGCAAAAATGTTACTTCTATTAATCCATCCAGATATAGTAGGGTGCATCAAAAAATGCAAGGCCACAACGTGCCGCTAGTACAAAAGGGAACAGATATCCTAATCATTTTAAAGAGCTTTTATTTGCGTTCTGATTTTCTTTCTATCTCTCTCTCCCCACCCCCCTGGTTACCATAGCAGCACTTGAAACCCAACTGTGAGAGCTTTTGTTAGCACATGTTGCTACAGTCCAGTCCAAGGCCAAGCAACATGCAGGTTGGCAAATTCAGGGACAGTCACTCACTGCACAAAACAATCTGAGCATTCATCCCATAGACTGTACCACTGTTCATCAACACTAGCCAAACCACCTGCTCTCCCTTAGGCCTAGGTGGCTTGTGAAAACGGGGTTGTGCAAACTGGGTTTAGGACACTGTTTTGCAATTCCCTCAAGACAAAAACTTTTTTTTCCTGCAAAGACAGAAAGTGTAAAGTAGCAGTGATTGCACACAAGCATATGTGCATCCAAATGGGTTTTTCTTTTCTATATAGTATGCAGATCATTTATGTGACTAGCTGAGGGGAGCAGTAGATCAGTAGATGGGGGGGGGTGGATAGAGAGAATAAAAACCAAAAGTATGTGCATATTATTTCAAATAATAATGTCACTTGATGATTGAGAGCTTGTCTTAGAACAGTGGTATTCTGTTGTTTCACAAAAAACAAGACTACTACACTAGTGACCAAAATTGTGGAAACCTTTTGGAAAAAGTGTATTTCCAAGGTTTGATGGCTCATAACACCTAATTGGCTCTCTAAACACTTGTGCTCATTGGCTACATTCAAATGGAGAAAAGCTACTGCGTATCAACCTAAGCAAGTTGTGCTTCCTTTTTCTGGTTATTTGACTATAATCTTTGATAGAATACACATAACTGAACAAACTTTGTTGCATTATATTCTTCATTAAATTATCTTTCCATTGATATATAATTTTATGGTATTACTCCAAAAAAGTGGTATTATGAGCCATCAAACATCAGAAATGCACTTTTTCCAAACGGTTTCCACAATTTTGGTCACTAGTGTACTTCTGTTGCATGTTTGGAGTACCTTTGGCCCTCCAGATACTTCTTGGGCTCCAGCTTCGATTAGCCCTAACCTACATGGGTAATGGTTGGAGTGATGAAAGTTGTATCTACTTCAAAAGAACCACAGGAAGACCATAAACCCACAGGAATGGGTTTGGTCCATATTTCTTCAGGGTGGCCCACAGTTAATGTTGGCTTACTACAACACACAATAGAAATGGTTACAGATCTTCACTGTTTTGTCTAGCTGGGTCCTAGGACCCAATTCAAGGTGTTTAAACATTAGTATTTAAAGCCCTCAACAACATGGGCTGCACATATCTAAAAGACCACTTCCTTCCCTATAGGTTCCCTCTGGTGGGCTTAGGGTGCTGGTGGTCTGGGAGAAGGCCTTCTTCACAGCAGCCCCTAAATTGGAGAACTCCCTCCCTAGACAGGTGCATCGGGCACCTTCATTATATAGTTTCTGGAGAATGCTAAAATCACAGCTCTTTTCCCTGACTTTTTGCATGTGATGTGCATATTTTTTTGGACCCATCTTATTTTCGTTATTGTAAATTGTTTTAAACTGTTTTTAATATTGTGTTTTGACGTTGTTGCCTGCCCTGGGATGTTATGGTGAAGGAAGGGTTAATAATAATAATAATAATAATAGCGGCAATTGGAGCAGCATTCAACATTTATGTTCTGATCTTATGCCCCAGCTAGTACTGCTCAGTATAGCTGGCATAGCAATTCAATCCAAGCTTTTCTGCTGAGATCTTGGCTGCATGCACACAACACCTTTAAAGCACAGCTGAAGCCCGATGTCCCCTCTCAAAGAATTCTGGGCACTGTAGTCCCCTCTCATAGTTACAATTCCCAATCACCCTACAGTGCCCTGAATTCTTTGAGGGGGACAAGGGGCTTCAAATATGCTTTGAGGGGGATAGGTAAAGGTAAAGGGACCCCTGACCATTAGGTCCAGTCGTGGCCGACTCTGGGGTTGCGGCGCTCATCTCGCTTTATTGGCCGAGGGAGCCGGCGTGCAGCTTCCGGGTCATGTGGCCAGCATGACTAAGCTGCTTCTGGCGAACCAGAGCAGCGCACGGAAACGCCGTTTACCTTCCCGCTGGAGCGGTACCTATCCATGCTTTGGCGTGCTTTCAAACTGCTAGGTTGGCAGGAGCAGGGACCGAGAAATGGGAGCTCACCCAGTTGTGGGGATTCGAACCACCGACCTTCTGATCAGCAAGTCCTAGGCTCTGTGGTTTAACCCACAGTGCCACCCGCGTCCCTTGAGGGGGATAACGGGCTTCAATTATGCTTTGAGGGAACAACGAGCTTCAACTATGCTTTGAGGGGGATAACGAGCTTCCATTATGCTTTAAACGTATAGCCCAATTTAGTTTATGACACTACCACAATTGTTATATTCAGCCAGTGCAGCAGTCCTTCACTTGCTCCTACAGATGATTAGCAACAATCTTTTGCCTCTGCAGACAGGGCTGAATAATAGAACACTGATTCATTTTGAGAATTATGTTTTCTCCATCTGAAGCTGCCGAGCTGTAAAAAACAACACGTGAGGTTGAATCAAGCATTAGTGTAACAACAAAGAAGCCATGTTGGGTACATGTAAGCATACAGAGTCCCTCCACCTGCTGAAAAAGTTCCTTCTTGATCTAATCCTACCAAACTAGCGTTCTTGACATTGCTGCTATTATTTTCTGAATGGCCACATGTTGCTACTGATTCTAAGGTGATCACTTCAAATATATAGGAAGGTGCACATTAGAAACCATGCTGAGATACCTAATTATCCTCCTGCCTTTGCCAGCAAAGCCGTTATCCTCACCCTCCCAAATGAATGCTCAGCTTACAGAATGCTAAAAGATTCTGAAATATAATGTGAAAAAACACATTCACTCTCTGTGTGTTTTGATGATTTTTTGTCTTCTTATAAAGAAGGCAAAAACAAAACCTCCAAACACACAGTGAAAAGTATATTTTTTTTCTAGATTTATTTCCCCCCACAAATATGATATTCAGACTTAAAGGCCCCAAGTGTAAACAACACATGTAAAAGAATGAAATTGAACTAGAAATCGTTTAAAGTTCTGTCCCCAAATAAACTTAATTCACAATCAGTTCAACCGGCAGTTATGGCTACTACTTTCAGGTGTTCAGATATTTTTGAACTAGTTCAGTCAACTTTGTTGAACAGCACTAGTTCATTCCAGGCACTGATATCTACATACAGTGTTACCTCAGGTTAAGTACTTAATTCGTTCTGGAGGTCCGTATTTAACCTGAAACTGTTCTTAACCTGAAGCACCACTTTAGCTAATGGGGCCTCCTGCTGCCTCCACACCGCCAGAGCACGATTTCTGTTCTCATCCTGAAGCAAAGTTCTTAACCTGAAGCACTATTTCTGGGTTAGAGTCTGTAACCTGAAGCGTATGTAACCCGAGGTACCACTGTATTTTGTTTGTAGTCCTGTCCACATCCTAGGCACTTGTATTTACTCTCCTCATTTGTCATGAGTGCAAACTATTTTAGCCTTTTTTGTTCTGCTTGCCCAAATGCTCCTCATATTTTAAATGAAGATTTTAAAGGCACTGTTCCCTTGAATATTGCTATAGTTCAGAAAGATACATTGCTTGAACACTAGGAAATCCTTTTTAAAAACTATTCTATACACTATTTTTAAGTCAAACTATCTGCCAACAAATCTAGTTCAAAGAGATGTGGAATCATAGTTGCATAGAATTAAAAGATAGAATCACGGGGGAGATTGCTTGTCCACTGATAGAAAACTGGAGCCTAACAATACTAGCTGTAAGATAAGATTCGGTTGGAATTAAATGGATGTCAGAGATTGAGTTGACTGAGTTAAAATTTAATTTGTGATTCCTGAAGAAGTTTGTTATTCATGAAATGGTGCCATATCAGAATGTAAAGCATGAAGCAGTCTCGGTGTTATCAAGGTAATTTAGCACAGATCTTTATTCTATTGAGAAGAATTTATTAGTTTTCTTAGATATATTGCATGTGATTTGCTTGCTTGCTTAAAGACATTTTTATCTCAACCTTCAATCACATTCACAGGACAACTTACAAGAAAGGTTTTTTAAAAAATTAAGGGCACATTTTATGGTCTCTTACAGAGCATTCAGAGGCCATAGGATTTTGCAGATCTCCCTCTCCATGAAAAAAAAAAAAGACTTTTTTGAAATAATTTGACATTTGATATTTCAAAAAACCATTGAAGCATCTAAGTAGTCATTATGGGAAAATGAGAACTTGGTTAAGACGTCCGTACATTCCACTGCACATTCTTCCCCCATTCTTCTGTTCCCTTTTTTACTACATATCAGATCCTGTCATGTTACACATGACATACCTTTCAGCATGCATGTAAGTTTTCTGTCATTTCAAACAATAACATTTTAGTTTATGGTTTAGTATAGATTCTGTTTTGAATTACATATGAGGGGCACCATAATCTTTGCAGTGCTTAGTGCCTCTAAAGGTCTTAATCCAGCTCTGTCTGTACCTTTCTCCTCTATAACTATCACTCCTACACCATGGGGTTTTGATGGTGGAGAGTGAGAAAATGAGGTGTTCTGGAGGCAAGACTTTGGATTTGCTAGATCTGAAAGGAATAATAATAATAATTAATAATAGTAATAATTTATTATTTGTACCCCACACATCCAGCTGGGTTTCCCCAACCACTCTGGGCGGCTTCCAACAAAGATTAAAAATACATTAAAATGTCACACATTAAAAACTTCCCTGAACAGGGCTGCCTTCAGATGTCTTCTGAATGTCAGGTAGTTGTTTATCTCTTTGACATCTGGTGGGAGGGCAGGCGCCACTACCGAGAAGGCCCTCTGCCTGGTTCTCTGTAACCACACTTCTCACAGTGAGGGAACTGCCAGAAGGCCCTCGGCACTGGACCTCAGCGTCCGGGCTGAACGATGGGGGTGGAGACGCTCCTTCAGGTATACTGGGCCAAGGCCATTTAGGGCTTTAAAAGTCAGCACCAACACTTTGAATTGTGCTCGGAAACGTACTGGGAGCCAATGTAGGTCTTTTAAGACCGGTGTTATGTGGTCTTGGCATCTGCCCCCAGTCACCAGTCTTGCTGCCGCATTCTGGATTAGTTGTAGTTTCCGGATTACCTTCAAAGGTAGCCCCATGTAGAGCGCATTGCAGTACTCCAAGCAGGAGATAACTAGAGCATGCACCACTCTGGTGAGACAGTTCGCGGGCAGGTAGGGTCTCAGCCTGTGTACCAGGTGGAGCTGGTAGACAGCTGCCCTGGATACAGAATTGACCTGCGCCTCCATGGACAGCTGTGAGTCCATGGAGCTGTGAGGGTGGGGAGAAAGCTATGTCAGTCCTAGAACTGGCATATATACATATCCTCCCACTGAAACCTTTGGGGTGTCAGGGATTGGACTCAAGAGGACGAGCCAGAAGAGGAGTGGTGGAGATCACCTCACCTCCTTCTCCTGACGCTAGAGGAGAAGAGGAATGCAGCATTGATTTACAACAGGGCTTTGAGGAGTTTGAGGGAAGTCACAGCTCAGAGATAGACGAACAAAAGAGTTGGGGAAGTTTTTTTTGGCGTTCGTTAAGGGTGCAGGAACAACGGAATCAGAGACTTTTGACCATAAACAGCCACTGTAAGTTGCTGCTAGGAATGTGGGAAGTGGAGCCCAGTTTGGACCTAAACCATGTTAAGGCTTGTTGCGTTCTTTTGTCTCTCGCTGTTAGGATTGAATAAAACTAATTAAAAAGGACTCACCTTGTTTTTTATGCTCTTGCTGCAAATGGGGGAGGAATAGCTTTCCTGAAGCCTTGACAGAGCCTTGACATGGGGAAAAAACATTTTTTTAAAAAAAAAAACCTTAAGAAAGGGAATGGGAAAATACAAAATACCCTGCCTACCACTAAGGAATGGGGAGAAAATTCAGTACAGTTTACATAATGTAATTTACATTTCCAAAACAACTGGAAGGTAGCTAGCCTTTGAAATCTGCACTTTTCTGAATGCAGTGATGCAGTTCTGTGTATGTGTGTATGTGTGTGTATATATATATATATATATATATATATATATATATATATATATACACACACACACACACACACACACACACACACACACACATATATACACACATTGTTATATATATATATATATATATATATATATATATATATATATTACAAAAAAGTATATTTTAGGCAAAAGTGGGGTGTGGGGTGCTTGCATGCGTGTAAATAGCATACAAAAATGCATAATATATGAGGAAACTGAAAAAATGTATTTGCAAAATTGCATAGAAAAATACGCATGTATACAGTGGTACCTCGGTTTACAAACTTAATCCATTCTGGAAGTCCGTTCTTAAACCGAAAACGTTCTTAAACCAAGGCACGCTTTCCGTAATGAGGCCTCCCGGTGCCAGTGCCCTTCCACCATTTGGATTCTGTTCTTAGACCGAGGTAAAGTTCACAAACCGGGACACTACTTCTGGTTTTGTGGAGTTCGTAAACCGAATCGTTCGTAAAAAGGACTGTTCTTAAACCAAGGTACCACAGTATTAAGACAAATGCTAATATAATTTTGTGAGATTTTTTTTTAAAAAAAAACATAAACTGATGTGGAAATGTAATGAACAGTACACTGGGAAAATGAGGAACTGAGAGAAATCAAAACTGACAAAATTGTTTATCTCTATACCCCACCTTTTGCCTTGTAGATGTGAGCTTGGCAGGTCTTTGGATTTGGTATCTTGGGTCTTTTTTCCTCCTTTGCCTTTTTGGATTCCTCTGTAAAATATAGATCCCACTCCACAAAATCCCATAATAAACTAAAATGCCACAAAATCACAAAGCAGCATAAAACAGTCATCAAGATTGTTGTTACTGTGATCCTTTTTAATTAACATTATATGACTGCCTATTAAAGAACTGTTCTAAGACTGATTATATGAAGTCCAGGTATCTTACAAAATAATACGAAATAGCATACGGTATATAAAGATACAAAATACAATCAGATTAAAATTGTACCTCCAAAATTTAGGATTTTTTTAAAAAAAATGTTGCAAAAGCAAGCTATAGTGGTACCTCCGATTACGAATGGGATCCGTTCCAGAGGCCCAGCTGCATCCCAAAAACTTCATAGCCAGAGGCGTCCTTCTGCGCATGCACACGGCATGACTGAGCACTTCTGTGCGCAGAGCACTTCTGCGCATGCAGGGAAACCCAGAAGTATATACTTCTGAGGTTGCCGTGTTCGCAACCCAAGGATTACGTTACCCAAAGGTAACGTAACACAAGGATCCACTGTACTGGGTAAAGTATTTTGGGTAAGAGTGTTCTGTTACTTTGTCACCAATGCCCCTCTCTGCTAGTCACCTGCATCACCTCAGATGTCAAGGACGCCCCGTAGTTGGATCTCAACCAAAGATCTTAAGGGAGATATAGAGACAAATAGTCCCTGCTGGATCAATCCATCAACCTCTGGTGGATGATTTAGAAGGATTGGGTCCAGCATCACTTATGCTGTGTGTGTGTGCCAGTATCCATACTCAGCAGTTACATCTCAACACAGCTCCTTCCTTGGAAGTATCTTCAAGGTTGAAGTACACAACCTTGGCAATAAACGCTCATGGATGCCATAAAGATTCAGTCACATGTAGAGGTTTACTTGACAGGCATAAAAGCAAATTGGTAGCAAATATATATAGACATTCACCACTGCTGTGGTCAAGGCATGCTTAGAGTCCAACAAGAGTCCAAGACACTCTATCTGCTTCTCTCACCGCAAGACGCAAGCAAGAGACTCACAACAAGTTACACAATGTATCAACCATATTTGCAGCTTTGAAAGGACTGCATTGGGGAGAAAATTCACTTTAAAATATTAGGTTCAGCATCCTCCCCCAGACAATGCAATTAAGATACAAGATTCCAAACCTTCGTTTGGGGAAGTGAAGAGGACAGTATTTGCCAATTCAGTGGTGCGTTGGTCATTGGTTAGCAACTCCATTGATAATGCAGATTGCAAAATGTCAAGTTTAACATTCCATACTGCTGTTGGGGAAACCTCAGGCTAAGAAATGAATTTATAAAATAATTTCTTGGTAAATCAAACAACTGCAAGTCTGAATGAGCACTGGAGGAAGATTAAAGTTCTTATTTCAACCAAATGCCTTCCAGCATTGCAGGGTTATTACTGAAACAAAGTAGCCTTCAGATATGTCTCGCTTTGCAAAAGCGCTTTCTGTGTTACTGCGAGGGAAGATGACACACTTTGTGTTTGCAAAGGCTCTGATCTACCCACTGCTGAAGTTCATTCATGTGAGGGCACTTTTGTATCTCTTCTGTTACAACAATGGACTTGTAAGACTTCAAAAAGGGTCTGGCTTTTAGATGTCATCACTGACCCAGTTGCAAACCTCAGGAGTTGGTGGAAGTAGCTGTGAAAGCTTTACTTTCCCCTTTGAATGCGCTTCATATCTAAAGAGGCCAAGTTCTCAGGAAGTAGTAAGCACTCTTTGGAACTGGCATGTATTAGTGACTGGGTGGGGTGGGGTGGGGGAGGTCTGACAACATCACACCCACTTGCCAAGTAACAGCACTTTTCAATGAGTATTTGGATGGATAGCCTACTTCTAACAAGATGTGGTTGTTTGCAGGTAACACATTCATTTTTTCACAACATGTAAACAATGTCAATGATAGATATGGATTGGCACTTTTGCTGCAGCAACTGGTGGGCTGGGTATTGTGTGGCACTGCAGGGCATTGAGACTATGATGTAGTGCATTGAGCGGAAGAGAAGAGGAGAGGTGGGAAGAGGGGGCTGAATTTTGGCCTCACAGAGGGCGATGCTGAAATGTGAAATACCCAAGTCCACCCCTGCTCTGGGCTTTAATAGCATGCGCTTTCCACTTTTCCAGCAAAATAGTATTGCCTCATGTTTAAATGCATACCAAACATGAAAAGTGTTAGAATGTAATTTATATAAGGGCAATTAACAGATGAAAATGTACAGTAACCTTTCTCGACGAATGTAATCTGCATTTTTTTTATCACTCTCAACTTGTGCTTGTTTTCTTGTCACTGTTATTGTATTGAATGCCCTTTCTTGACAATAAATTTACATGGCATTTGCCTGCCTTTGTTTGGGGATTTCAACGAAGAAATAATTGCCTGTGCAATTGAATTATTTGAATTGAAGGTGTGATTAATAAATTAAATAATGTGGAGGGTATTAATTCT
The DNA here is from genome assembly GCF_964188315.1 of Podarcis muralis. Lineage (NCBI taxonomy): Eukaryota > Metazoa > Chordata > Lepidosauria > Squamata > Lacertidae > Podarcis > Podarcis muralis. Next base: position 73,537,841 of record NC_135658.1, on the reverse strand, counting down.
TCACACCTTCCTGCAAATGTTCACAGACTGCATATTTAGTGTCAGCATTTAGTAGGGCTATGCGTTCTGTTTTGGTGGATCTGAAATCCTGAGCCGAATCCAGCCCCTTCAAAAAGATTTGGGGCTCTTCTTCTGAGATGAATCAGGTGTCCTCTGGGGCATCACAGACTGAAGTTGCTCCTGAAGTCTTGTGGCCATTCAGAACTTTGTAGGGGAGTTCCCAGAGAACCTAAAATGACTACATATCTTCAAGCTCTCCATATGAGGACCAGGGGTGGAGGGGAAAGGGTGAGAAAGAAGAGGGAGATGCAGTTTTATGACTGACAGCTTTGGCTTCCCACTCTAAGGGATAACTTTAGCAGAGATCATCCTTTTACTTCCAGTCAGAGTGCTTTAGGATGGGACTCAGAAGAACTCAACTTATCAGTTGGTGTCAGTTAAGTAGACAACACAAAGAAAAGCCTCAAACTGATTTTCATTCAGTATGGCTTCCTAACCCCTGCCCCTATCCTTCTGAAATGTAGGTTATTTAGCAGAAGTGGCTCACCCAGTGAAGTGGAGCCACAATGTTAGGTCAACACAATGTAAGTGGCATCAGCAGGAGCAATGGATTGCCATCACCAGTGTCCCTGCCTTCTCATCTCTCCCCAATGGTAAACAGCAGTGGCAGAACTGCTGCTAATCTTGCACTGTAAATCTGCCCCACTTCTGTTATTTACTAAGGGTCACATCTAAGATATATGCTATTTTCATAGAAATGACCCCCAAAACCACAACAAGTAAGCAAACCTCTTTACTCCATACTATAAAGATTACGTTTTCTCATCCACAAAAACATTCACAGTGATCATTCTGAACTTTTTCCTGTTCCTTACCTAAGATCACCTCTACAGTCTTTGCTGTTTTCAAATAAATTGCCCCCAAACCCACAGGGAGAGTAAGCAAATCCCTTTCCCCCAGAACTTTAACATTTCTCCTTGCACACACATACATCTATCTGCCTGAAATTTGGCAGGCTTCATCTTCTCAAAAAGCGCTTCTATGCCAACAAATGTCATTCATTTTGTTATAAATTGTTATGGCTATTTGTTGTTCTCTCCACCACAGTAAAGTATCAGATTTTCCAAGGTGAAGTGAGCTTTTGAAAACCAATCAGAAGTGACTATTCGTTGAGAAGGTCTTTTCTGAAGCAACCAACCTTCCAAAATCTTGTCTTCAGCACATACTCCTAGTATTTAAGCTAGAGGTGGGTGAACTACCCCCATGGCCACCAGTTCAAGGTGGATTTCCTCAAACATAAGCCGGGTGATTTACAAAAGGGGGGAAATCAGAAATTAGCTTGCCATATTTCCAAGACAATCCAAATCCACTCTACCCATCACCCACCATTCTGAGTTCCCAAACTTCCTCTCCCTTGTACACTTACTAAGTCCACTTCTCTTCCCCTACCCATCAAATCCCCAAACCGCTTCCCTTCAACTCCAGCCACCATTCTGGAAATTCAAATGCAAGCTAGAACGTATTTTATGGAGAACCCAAGAGTCTGCTAAGTTTGTTCATCACATACTGTTGCTGAGCAACCCAAATGTATTTCAAAGAGGTTTGCGGAGAAGCAACTCATCATTGTTTAAACTCTTTAGCCCTGATGATAATCCACAAAATGATTTTGTCTCAGAAATGTGAGCTCTGCTGTTGCTGCATCACATTTGTTTCCTCATATACTTCCTTCCTGACATGATATATTATCTCCCAATAAGTCCTTGGCTGAATCCAGGTCTTAAGTGCACCATAAGGTTGAGCTCTCTCTCCCCCCCCCAACTCTTCCTGTTTTGTACATTCTAACCCAGTTGGTGGGGGGTTTTCCTCTTACTTAGAGAGGTGTCTAGGTGGAAATGAACTTGTTACCAGTTATGTAGTACAAAGAAATGAAATAAACTTGATTTCCCTGTTATCACTGATCCATTTTCTAAAAATTGTCTAGCTGAAATTGTCTTGGGGAGAAATCATATTTTAAAAGCAATGCACTGTTACATTTTTCCTAAATTCAGCTACCACCTAATTATTCATCCATCTCAGGTTACTGCTTTCATGCTAATGCCAGTTTTCTCAGGCCAGATATAGACAACTTTGATTTCCAATTTTAATTTCATGATCTCTGACAATGAAGAAACACAAAGAAACAAAAACACAGAGCTTTCATTTATAAAGCAACAGAGAACTTCAGGGGACAGTCTCGTTCCATGTGAAGTCTTTCTTTCTCTCTCTCTCTCCACCTGAATTAACATGAACTCTGAAATGTAATTTTGAATTAAAAGCTAATGAGGGTATGTTTGTGTTTCTGCTAATTCTTCTTAATTGCCCACATTTTTTCCTGCAACAGGTATCATCTTTAAAAGCAAACACAAAAATGCAGTTTCTTCAAGCAGTATATGGAAGAATGGAATATTCTGGGAGTTGTAGTCTTTCAAACAGAGCTTTGCAAGTATATACCTGTATTGGAACACTACAGCTCCAGGAACTTCCTAGTGTCACAGGCTGTGAAACCAACTCCATCGTGACTAGAGTAGGGGGGAAGTTGAGGACAACCAGCACAGTAAATCATGAACACATCTGAGTGTTGGAGTAAGTGAGAACTGGAATGTACAGTCAGTGGTGTACCGTGCTTTGTGGGAACAAAGCGGAGCTTATGCTGGCTTTCCTGGTTCTTTTTTTGCCATTTGGCTGAATGTCGACAGCTCAGCCTCAGAGCAAGGCAGAGGGCGCTTTTAAAAATGTGCATGCATTTGAATTAATTAAGATATGCAAATGAGTGCTGACTGCCTGGTTTCCTTTCTTTTGAGTGGGGTGATAATTGTAAGATGGAGAGGAGAAACACTTGTTAAACCATTGAACTCAGAGTGTTTACATTAGGCCAAAGCCTCTGTACAAATATGCTCCAGAGTTCCCTCAGTCATTTGTCTGTTGGCTTTCTTCGCAAAATGGCAGGAGACTTAAGACATCCTTCCCTCTGTAACAGTTAATACATTCAATCTTAAAACTTGGAACTTCTGAACGTCTGTATAATGTGGATTGAGCAACTGGACTTAGAAATATGTCATGCACACAAAATGAATCCCTTGAGCTCAGAAGGCAGAACTGAACAACTCATTCCTCTTATGAGCACGGCTGGTCTCCCAGATATGACAAGGATATCATTCATTTGGAAAATAGACTTCATTTTTGAGAAATGCCCAAGTGCAGAAAAATATGGACTTACACGGTTCTGAACATTTTGCTTGTGAGCTTTGCATTTTACCATTGTACTTCTCAAACTGCTGCCGTATGATAAGCAAGGGTAAGAGTGATATATCATAACTGAAGAGGTTTCAACTCCCATCAAGTTCCATTGGCCATAGTGCCTGGAACTGATGAAGATGAGAGTCTAACAACATCTGGAGGACCATAGGTTCTCAAGCCTTGTTCTACAGCATCCCTAGTGCTGTCAACATATAGCAATCACAACAGAATACAGTGGTACCTCGGGTTACATACACTTCAGGTTACAGATGCTTCAGGTTACAGACTCTGCTAACCCAGAAATAGTACCTCGGGTTAAGAACTTTGCTTCAGGATGAGAACAGAAATTGTGCTCTGGAGGTGTGGTGGCAGTGGGAGGCCCCTTTAGCTAAAGTGGTGCTTCAGGTTAGAACAGTTTCAGGTTAAGAATGGACCTCCAAGAACGAATTAAGTTCTTAACCCGAGGTACCACTGTACTGAGTTAGCTCAGAGATCCATGGGCACAGAATCAGGCCCCAATTGCCCATTCTTATGGACTGCTATTCCTATTCATCAGTTAATAAAATCAAGCTATCAGGTTATAGTTGGGTGGCAAACCTAGGGTCATCCCACAGATGAGTTATATGCCACATACTTTGAATCAGTGCTTTTTTTCTATATAAAAATGTTTAGGTGTGCTCTCATTCTGACTCAAGAAAATCACCATTTTATGGTTCAAATCAGTGAAAATAAATACAGTAAATGGACAAAAGTACACAGATTTACAAAATGTCTAGGGGTATGCATACCCCTGCGTACCCCCAGAAAAAAAAGCACAGCTTTGAAGAAATACATTGCAAACCACAGGGTGGTCAAAGTATAGTGAGGTTCATTCTTGGAACAATTCAAGAATTTGTGTGCTTTCCATGTGCTTTCTCACTGTGAAACATGTCTGCCTGATGCTCACCTGGAGCTGATTTTCACCACATGAAAGCTTCCGGAATAAAACATCTCAGGTATCAGCACTTGGCTTGGCCTAATGGGAAATAACTGATCCCCCCCAAAAAAAAGAATGTTCCTCTGGAAGAACAGATCTGGTTCACTTGAGGTTGAGTAGGTATGCTTAAACATATATATTAGGCAACGTCAAGCCACTGTATGTGTTCGACAATTTTTGTCCTACACGCACGATGAATAAGCTCCATAACTACAGCACTTACATAGCAAAGGAAAGCTGTGTTTACCATTAATACTCTGTTGAACTAGGAAACGTCAGTTTATGTTTGAAATGTGGCATGCTAGGTTTCAAGTAAACTGTGAGAGAAACTATAATGTGCTCACACAAACTGCATTGGACTCTACATTTTTTAAACGCTAGAAACAATACAGCAGCCTACATTTGAAGCTATGTTTCTGACAATTTCCAGGTGTGTGTGTGTGTGTGTGTGTGTGTGTGTGTGTGTGTGTGTGTAACCTCTTGTTTTGAATGTAAGTACATAAGAAAATAGTCTTGCTGAGGAGTGATGACATCACCAACAAATATGGAAGCTTAACTGACTCCCCTTCCCGGGACTGGCGTGATATTTCTTAAATAACACCTAAAAGCTAAAGACCCTCTTTTAAATTAAAGCCGAAAACTAAAAAAGGAATGCTAACTGCCTCATCTCTAACAAAAAACAAACTGAAATTTGCATGATTATTTCAAAGAGAGAGCACTACAATTTTCTGGGTGGTGTAACAATCAGTCCCTCTTCACAGGTGTTATAAGAAAAAACTGCTCGACCTGGCTCGCTAAACTGTTATACGAAAAAAACTGCTCCTTTTCCCTTCTGGGGTATCCAAGAGCCCATATAGAGTCCTTATTTAGGTTCTCTATTGGTAGGAGAAAATAACAGAGGCCAACCATAGAATATTGAGAAGCAAAGCAACTAGTAAGCATGATCTTTATTAAACTGTTGCAACAGGGTCCCCCACTCCCCCCACGCAGGGAGGGAGGAGAGGAACCTAGAACATTGGTGTGCAAGCTCTTATATAGACTTTTGAAATTGCCTACCCTGTAGCTCGAGGACCCCCCCCACACACACACACACACAAACACCATACATACATCACAGAAAGAGGGGATCCGCAACAGAAATTTGAGTGTGTTGCTTCTCTCCTGTCTGCCAAGTTACCTGTTAATACCTCATCTGATTGTCTTTTCTGGGTAGTCTGGCCGTTCCTTTGAGATGGTAAATAGTTCCTGAATCTCTTAGGCATATTGATACTGTGCTCATCTTACAGATACTTGCCAGACTGTGTTTACAGGGAGGTGTAAGCCCCTACAGTCCAAAGACAATTGGAAAGCTTTTCCCATTTCCTTCCTCTTTGCAGAGAAATATTTGAGGTCAATTTGGGAAAGTCAAAATGGTTTCAGGATTGTTCTCCTGTACTATTTCAGATACGTGGTTCATATACTTATGTATGTGTTTGCCTTGTACATTTGTGAACATTTATTATATATATATGACCTTAGAATTCCTATAACACAGGGAAATCTAGGAACTCTAGGGGCAGGGCTTCTTTTTCAGCCAGAACTAACCGGAACTCGTCTTCAGCACCTCTCAGGTGGGCACCATTGCCATTATAAGAGAACAAGGGAGGCACTCATGGTGAGTTCCGGCACCTCCTTTTCTAGAAAAATAGCACTGTGTAGGGGAATAGGAGTTTCCAAACAATTTTCAGCACCCTTCACAAACTACAATCCCCAAAATGACTATTTAAAGTGATATTATGGTGTTTTAAACGTATGGTGTTGCCTCAGTTTCAGTAAACATATGAGAAAATACCCTGAAACTCATATAGACATGGCATCTTACCCCTAACAAATTAAATTATACTAGCAACACTTTAAATAAAAAGTGATATAGGGGATGTGATACATAAGAAACATTTCCCACCCCTCTCCACCACCATGTTGTGATACTGTGTTGTGAGACTATAAATCATTTTCGACATGAGGTATTTTGTGAAAGTGATAACAGGTCAACAAATGCAATATAATCCACAACTGGCTTTATTATCAGTTTTTGATGGTTCGAATTCTATCTTGCATTCCAAAGATTAAACAACATTTCTGATGGTGGTTGCTTGTCAGTTGAAAAGTAAGCATGGGTGGTGGCGCGGGGGGGGGGGGGGAGAGAGAATAGGCTTAAGTTTAAATAGATGGTATGTAAAGGTTTGGTAGCTTTCTTTAGCTTTTAGCTTTTTAACAGGGCAAGTGAAGTAGACGCGAAGACACAAGGACACCTTTGGCATAATTGTCTCTGTTTCCTTAGTCATATCAATAGGTCACAATACCAGCATGAACCACCATCTGCACATGGTGATTTATTGAAAGACACTTTGGCTTAGATTTGGGGACAGTATGGCAAATGTAACTGTGAACGGATGTGCTGAGCTATTATGCTGTGTTTTACCTATCTCTGTATGTATGTAGTGGGGAAAATTAAATAAAAATATTCTAGAAAGAAGGCCCTTGCTGGATCAGAAGATCCATCTAGTCTTGCGTCCTGTTCCCCACATGATATTCTGTTGTTGTTGTTGTTTAGTCGTTTAGTCGTGTCCGACTCTTCGTGACCCCATGGACCAGAGCACGCCAGGCATTCCTGTCTTCCACTGCCTCCCGTAGTTTGGTCAATCAAACGCATGCTGGTAGCTTCGAGAACACTGTCCAACCATCTTGTCCTCTGTCATCCCCTTCTCCTTGTGCCCTCCATCTTTCCCAACATCAGGGTCTTTTCCAGGGAGTCTTCTCTTCTCATGAGGTGGCCAAAGTATTGGAGCCTCAGCTTCAGGATCTGTCCTTCCAGTGAGCACCCAGGGCTGATTTCCTTCAGAATGGATAGGTTTGATCTTCTTGCAGTCCATGGGACTCTCAAGAGTCTCCTCCAGCACCAATGATATTCTGTAGAATCCTCCAACTCAGGCTGTTAATGAACAGAAGTGAAGAATAGCATTTTGCCTAATATTTCTGATCCCATAAGTGTTAGGAACTTGGATGTTTGTTTGTTTGTTTGCAATCAAAGCAGGCATTCTAGGCACCTAATGGTGCAGATAGTCAATAGTTGGCTGAGTCAGATTAGACCAGTTAAGTGGTCTGATAAAGAGAGAAACCAGGTTGAAGCTGGCTAACTGCTATATTCCCAATGACTGGCAAAAGCATTTTTCTTTGTAGTAAAACAAACCCCTCCAATTCTGTAGTCCTACGAAAAGATTTCCTCTCTCCCAGAAGGAAAAAGATGAACACAGATAGCAAATTCCAAGGTGTGTGACATAGAAATTAATTGCTTCTTGTCCTTTATCAATGACTTGTGAATTAAAGGCAGGGAAAGCTAGTGATGCTTTTTAAAAAAATAAATAAATAAACAGTTTTGAAGAATGGTCGGAAAATAAATAAATAAGCCGGGGGGCAGGGGGCGGGATTCAGAAGAACACAATCCATAATTTTGCTTGGCAGGTCATGTTTCCGCTCAATCAGATGGCAAAAACGAAGGCCTCCCACTTTAGCGAAATGATTTCTATACAGTACAGCCGAATATGGCAATTGCTAGGTCAGGTCAGCCTATTTAAGTGGCCTCCTTCCAGCACTTCTCAAAACCTTATAATTCCAGGAAGGTCATGTAGGTAATATTTATAAAGTCAACTGCCCACAGAGGAAATTGCTTTCTATGCGTTCATAGTGACATTGCCACTATGGGGGGGTTATTGGCTTGTTGATTTTATTTTGATTATGTATTTTTGTGGTTTTGTTCTGTGAACCACCCTGAGACCTCCGGGTATAGGGCAGTATATTATTATTATTATTATTATTATTATTATTATTATTATTATTATTATCATCATCATCATCAATATGTCTCTAACCAGAAAGCTTGCCCATTATTCCTAAGGTTTTAAATTCAGTCCCTCATATTTATAAAATTTCTGAAATAATAATTCCAATTGACCAGCTGCGTGGGAAGCAGATTGCTTTTGCTGTGTCACTTGGAACTGCTCTTTCACATGACAGCATCACAAAATTGCACCTAATTTTCTCCAGCAAACCTTGGAAGGAGGGTGGTCTAGTTGCCACCCCCCAAAGTATGTGCTCTGCCACTTGGCTAAGAAAAGATTAATTTCAAGAGCATGAGACTTCGTTATTAGAGGATTAGGAAATGTCTTGACATTTTAAAGCTGCAGAGGATATTTTACGGTGGCAATTTTGCAATGAAGCACAGTTTGAAAAGTTTTTAGATATACTTTGATACACCTTTTTGTACTTATGATGGTGGTTGTGTTGGCGATTTTGGCTCAGAACAAAAACAGTTTCGTTTACTAATGCAGATTTGAAAGGCCCTTCCTAATGCTAGACCAGTGGTCAGGGATGATGGGAATCGTAGTCCCAAACATTTGGAGGGCCAGAGTTTGCCTATGCCTGTTTTAAAGCCTTCATGGTGAAGTGAGTTCCAAGCAAGTTTTGTCTCTCTTTCCTGCCTCTTTGCTGGTCTGTTCCTGGATGGAAAAGCACCTTGGAACCTTCCCCATGGCAGAAGAAAGGTGGGCTATAAAACTTTATTTAAATGAAAAGAGTCATCACGCATGGAAACTTGTTTCCATATACTGGATTAATTGGAAGAGCATAGTATTAGAAACTATCTCTGTTCTAGATAAAAGGTCATTGGAGCTCTATGGCAATATGAAGAAATAATAGAAATAATGCACAATTAAAGCCACATTTTGAAAGCCACCCAACTGTGAGCTATGGAACTTTGCATGGAAGTAGGTCCCATTGTATACATTGGGATGTACATACAAGTAAACATGCATATTCTTTGGGTACCAGAAGACTTGGGCTGCTTACGATTAACTTACTGTTTCTCCTTACACCAGGCAGCTCCTAACAGATTTACATGGGTGATGCACTGGTACCTATTTTGCAGTCGTCTAAAGTGATAAAGAGCATGTGCTTTTTTTAATTTGGTGAACTCCTATCTCAGGTCTGAGGCTTAGCCAGCTTTAAAAATCCTTGGCTTTGTATCATCTGCAGCAGCAGCAGCAGCATTAGTCTCTCTTATCAGATAGTGAGTGTCAGAAGCAATCGGAGTCTTCTCATTTCTAACATTCCCAGCCTCTTAGATTAGATCTCAGCTGGTCTCATTGTCCTCCTAAAACCAAAGCCAGCTCTGGTTTGTAGACGAGCTGTGCAAATATACATGCATATTCCTTTCCTAGTCATAAGACGAAGCAAGAGAAGCAATGTAACAGATTCTAAAACACACATATTCATGCCACCCAGGAACTACTTTTTGAATCACAGCAGTCTTAACTTCCATTTTAAAATATGGGGGCACATGCATGTGATTATCTGGATAGCAGGGTGTCAGACGTTCTGTCCTCCCTCGAACAATAATCAGCTCCTTGCACCTACTTAACCTTTAAAATTGTGATATTTTTTGGTGGAAAAGGTGAGCGGCAAAAGGTGGAAAGGGTGACGGTTTCTCATCAGATCACATGGAAGCCATCTCTATTCAGATAGCTAATTTACATGCAGGATAGCTTCCAAGCATTAGGTAATAAAATAACCACTTTAGTCACCCATCCAACTCACAGAGAAGACAAAATCAGAAATGCCGGAAACTGGAATTTACCACACTCAGCAAATAAAGGATTTAGTTTGAGAGACTTACTCCTAAAGCTGGCTGATGAGACACCAGAAGATCCACGCCTGTGGTTTAATTGACCAGGCTAGGCAGAGAGCCTGATCAATTTTCTATTGGAAGGGTGGAAAAACCTGGTGCCATATGTGGAGACAGCCCAGATGGGCATTGAAAAGGCTCCTAGGAGCCTGGGTCTCTGCCCAAAAGAAAAGGCTCTTCCCCAGGAAGTTATTATTGTCTTCAGCAATTGCACAGTTAAAGAAAAACTAACCAAGGTGTTAAGGGGAAAGGGGCAGGTTGAGGATGAAGGGAAACCAATACTATTTTTGCAAGACTTGAGTGTCGATGCATTCCATTGCAGGAAATTCTGAGACACATCCTGGACCTGAAATTTCTTTGGAAGAGGGCTGTCCTCTGAAATAAGACACATGGCCACCCTAGCTACATCCTAGCCTTTTGTGTCCAGGACAGCTGGCATATTAAGAGAACATTGATATCGCTCCATTCCTTGCCATGAGAAAGCCTCTGAACATAGAAAATGAGGCCTAGCACAGCCTATCCTCAAATCTTATTCGCCCTGCTTTGTAGCCTTTGCTATTCCAGAGCCTTGTGGCCGAGGGACATTCCAGTATGCCCATTCATATGCCGTTTGTAGAATAGGCCTGAAACCATCCATAAAGCAAGATGTGCTAGATCCATTCCAGAAATGCTCCAGAAGGTGGTGGTGGTGGATGCCAACTCCTAACAGCCCTAGCCAGCATGGCCAGTGGTCGGGGATGATGGCAGTTATTGTCCAACATAACCTAGAGCAGTCTTTCTCAACCTTGGGTCCCTAGATGTTGTTGGACTCCCATCATTCCTATCCAGCATGGCCAGTGGTTGGGGATGATGGGAGTTGTAGTCCAACAACATCTAGGGACCCAGTGTTGAGAAAGGCTGACCTATAGGGCCACAGGTAAGCTCTCTTCTAGCACTAAGGAGGCCCCAGTAGAGGGAAGTTGAAGGAGAAGCGATGGGACAAAGAGAAGGGATGTCACTATATCCAGCAGCAATTATCATAGGGCAACTCTTGTATGTTCTGTATGGGATGGGCATAGCATTTAGTCTTAAAATTGTTTGAGTTTTCTCCATTTTCCCCAGTGCAATTGTCATTTTTTAAACTGAGCATGGTCTAAGTGGACTATGGGGTTAATCAACATATATGAAGATTATGAATAGAAAAGTTAAATTGATGTTAAGAAATACTGTCTAGAAGAATTAAGTCTTTTTTTACCAATTCAGTATATTTTCTTTTAATTGTCAAATAATTCTGTGTACATTGCGGCAGCCTTTGGCTATGTGCAATAAAACTAACTGAGACTGAGACTGAATTAAATCCATTACCTTTCTAAATTATAGGATTGCCATATATCTGATGAGTCCTTTTCTTCTAACCAAATATAAGTCTTGTGTGCGTGTGTGACAATTTTGGCATTTGGCTATCTAGCCATAAATTGTGTTAATACTCTTCTAAAGTCATCTTCGGTCAATAAATTACTTGCAACAAACCTTCCAAGAATATTTATTAAGGTGGATTAAATTCCACACAGCCATGTGTTAAGAGCAGAGATAGTGGCTAGTATCAACACTGTCTTCATTATACTGCCTTTCTCAAAAAATATATCTCACATCTTTGTCTGCAAAGGAGTCATTGATCTTGAAATTTATTTTTGAACTTGCAATGTGACTGTAACCTCAATTTTGTCGCAGCACATTTCTCCGGCAATGAATTCCCTGCTGTCTTAAATGGATGTCTGTCAGTAACACCAAGGCCACCTTTCTTAAAATGCTCTTGATTAGTCAAGCTGGTTTTCACACCTCTTTGCAGGGTTATTAACATCCACACTTTTAATCTTAATATTAAGGCCATTTTTAAAACTATCATTTTAAAATAATAATAACGTACATAGAATTGTCCATCAGCCACCAGGGTTCCAAAATAAAGCTACCTCAAAACATCAGAGTTGCAGAGTGAGGCTCATATCACATCTGTGAGTAAGAACGATGTTCTCCCAGAGGTCTTCTAGCTGGTCAAGTCACCGTTTGTCTCCCATCCCTTCATAGAATGTTTCATGGTCAGGGGATGGAAAGACAAGTCTGCTGGGGATGTCTTAATTCCTTTGTTGCTGTTTTCCAGACAGAGGGGGTGAAAATGCATGTTCATGTGAAGCACGGAATGATTTCTTCCACGTGCCCCTCTGCCCCCACCTCTCTATCATTCTGTTTGCAGATGTGATGCCAAACTCAGAAACATAAAGTACATTTCAGAGTTGTTTTCCGTATGCCACTTGCCTCCAGTCCCTCTTGGCTTTCGCTGCCATTTTGATCCCACCCAATTCCTCTTCACTCTTTTCTTCCCGACTTTCTGGGAAAGGCAAGAGATGACAGAACAGAACGATGTGAGAGGATGAGAATTCTCTTCTTTATCTGCCTCTCTAGTGACCCATCCTTTGCCATTCCGGGCTTGGAAATAGCTTGAGAAAGCAAGAGGAGATGGAGTGAGAGAAGGCCGGAGGGAGAAGAGGATGAGAGTTCTTCTTTGTCTGCCTTCTCTTGTTTTTTCAAGCTAGAAATAGCTTGGATGGAAACGAGGTAGAGGGAGTTGTTTGCAGAATCCTGTTTCTGCAAGAGTCATGTGGAGGGGAAATGGACTGGCAACTGGCATGTGGTGGGGATGGGGGAGAGGTGCATTTCAAATTTAAATGCAAATATACCATATAAAAGAAACACAGTCACACTCTGAAATTCAAACTTCTATGAATTGTGCAATGCAATGGAGTTCTCAATGCAGTGTGCACATAAATGCATATATTAATGAATAACAAACTATATGAGGAAATAACTTTCAAAATGTGTACATTAGTCAAAACTGCATACAACAATAAGTTTGGAATCATAGAACTGTAGACTTGGAAGGGGCGCTTAGAATAAATTTAGTATAAATTTATTATGATGAATTTATACTAAAATGCTGATGAATTTTCAGGATGGTTTTTTTTTAAAAAAAAATGCAATGCAGATAACTGAAGTTAAGATTGGGGGAATTGACAAACTCGGAGGTCCAAAATCGACATATTTCTTCCTCCATATGTGAGGGCGGGAAAGTGAGCTTTCATAATCAAGTCTTGGCCACAAAAAGGGGGGAAATGTGAGAATTTGAACTAGAATCTGGTAGTTAAACAGCATGGGAGCTCATAATCCAAGCACAAGCATGGAGAAAAGTATAGCTTTGCAAAGTAAAAGACACAAAAGACATGTGAAACAGTCTCCTGATTGTTGCTTGGTTTTTGTTCAGTTTAAATATGAAAAGTAGCTGTCGGAGGATACAAATCTGATCAGAGAAGGAGTGGGAGGAGGGCTGCTTGACCATTTTGTCTGGTGGTTTCCTACCCTCAACTGCTTTCCTATCTATATGATAAATGATAAAGGTACTCAAATCTTCCGTAGTTTAAAAGCAGCTTGATGACAGCAATTTTGATTAGCAAAGTAGCATAAGAGGGAAAGCTTAAGTGCTCCTCCCCTTTCCTGCTCCTAATCAAACCTGCAGTCTCACAGTCTCCTGAGAACAGTTTTCCTGCTGGAACAATGAAGGGTCAATGATGTAGTCTATGTTTTTGAGACACCTCAAATATTTTTTCTAGCATTACCAAAATAATAATAATAATAATTATCCATTCCACTTCATCAAGGCTACATTGCATTCCCCTCTGTAGGAACAAATTTGTCATATGGTGTTTGTTGTTGTCAATTTACCGTTAATTAGCTAACAAGTACCAGCACAAACGAACAGAAGTCAAAGGAAGGCAGAAGAGCTATATTAAACAATAGCTGCTACTATCTCCAAATGTGGAGAGCGAAACAATTTCAGCATCTGAAACTGCTTGATGGGTTTTTAAATTGCAACATTAAGTGTTTCACTAAAAAAAAAAAAATCTTCTTAATAAAAAAATTAATAGAAAAAGACCAGCCAGGAACTCTGCTTAAGTTATAAGAACACAAGAATAGCCTACGTCCTGTTCTCACAGTGGCCAGCCAGATAGCCAGTGCTAGATTTAGAGTGGTGGGGCAGGTTGCCCAGCACAGGGTGGCAATCCAAGGAGTACAAAATTGAGAAGATCCATTTGGGAGTGGCCAATTTTGCCCTGTCCCAGGGTGCCATATTATGTATAATTTGTATTAAGTTTTTCTGTTTTACATTTTAGAATATTCATTTGAACAACCTTAAAATATCAATGACTTCCCTTCTTCTGGTGTCGTGGTTAAGAGCAGTGGACTCGTAATCTGGGGAACCAAGTTCGCGTCCCCGCTCCTCCACATGCAGCTGCTGGGTGACCTTGGGCTAGTCACACTTCTCTGAAGTCTCTCAGCCTCACTCACCTCACAGAGTATTTGTTGTGGGGGAGGAAGGGAAAGGAGAATGTTAGCTGCTTTGAGACTAAGCGGGATATCAAATCCAAACTCCTCCTCCTCCTCCTCCTCCTCCTCCTCCTCCTCCTCCTCCTCCTCCTCCTCCTCCTCCTCCTTCCATGGTTCAATTTGCATGCCATAGATCCCTGCATATTTTACATAAACTAGACCACTCAGTAGTGGGACACGGGTGGCGCTGTGGGTTAAACCACAGAGCCTAGGACTTGCCAATCAGAAGGTCAGCAGTTCGAATCCCCGTGACGGGGTGAGCTCCCGTTGTTCGGTCCCAGCTCCTGCCAACCTAGCAGTTCAAAAGCACGTCAAAGTGCAAGTAGATAAATAGGTACCACTCCGGGGGGGAAGGTAAACGACGTTTCCGTGCACTGCTCTGGTTTGCCAGAAGTGGCTTAGTCATGCTGGCCACATGAACCAGAAGCTGTACGCTGGCTCCCTCAGCCAATAAAGTGAGATGAGCACTGCAACCCCAGAGTCGGCCACGACTAGACCTAATGGTCAGGGGTCCCTTTATCTTTACTTTAGACCATTCAGTATTCCATTTTTACGTCCATCAAAACTTATTTACACTGTTGAATTTATCTTAATGCTGCCAACATTTTCAAATGTACACAGTTTTCACCCATATATTCATTCAACATTTTCCAGTCTTCTTTAAATGTATATTCTCCTTGTTATCTTAAGTTAAGTCTGCCAGCTGCGTGTGTTCCATCAATTTAAGTTGCCATTCTTCTTTAGTTGGGACATCACTCATTTTCCATTTTGGGGCTAACAAAACAAGGGCCGCAGTAAAGGTAAAAGGTAAAGGTACCCCTGCCCGTACGGGCCAGTCTTGCCAGACTCTAGGGTTGTGCGCTCATCTCACTCTATAGGCCGGGAGCCAGCGCTGTCCGGAGACACTTCCGGGTCACGTGGCCAGCGTGACAAGCTGCATCTGGCGAGCCAGCGCAGCACACGGAACGCCGTTTACCTTCCCGCTAGTAAGCGGTCCCTATTTATCTACTTGCACCCGGGGGTGCTTTCGAACTGCTAGGTTGGCAGGCGCTGGGACCGAACGACGGGAGCGCACCCCGCTGCGGGATTCGAACCACCGACCTTTCGATCGGCAAGTCCTAGGCGCTGAGGCTTTAACCCACAGCGCCATCCGCAGTAGTGGCATATATAAATAGCCTTTTTTGACACCTGGGAATTACCATTTGAATTATCCTCCAATTATCCTCCATCATGATATAGCCTTATACTCCATGAATTTCTTTAGTCCTCTTTTAAAGCCATCCAAATTGGTGGGCATCACTGCCTCATACAGGAGCAAGTTCCATATGCGATGCTTGAAAGATGACTTTCTATTGTCTGTCCTGAATTTCCCAAAGTTCAATTTTATTGGATGTTGCTCACATGTTAGTGTTATAAGAGAGAAAAACTTTCTACATACCATGCATGATTTTATAGACTTTTATCATGTCACTGCCTGTTCGCATTTTCTCTAAACTAAAAAGTCCAAATGCCATCTAGAAATCACAAGTGTGAACCACCCTGTGCTGTTCATCCACATATAGCTAGCTTGTTTGTTTATACAGCCATTTCTATCCTACCTTTTCAGCTCTAAGCATGGCCTTTGAGGCACCTTGCGAGTCATATGTAAGCAATATTAAAACAATCAATAAATCAAAATCCTAGAGGAGCAGCACAGGAAAAAAGCCTTCTACATTTCCATGCAACTATAAAATATCAGAAGTCAGAATCAAAAGATGCTCTGTCCCTAAGCTATGGTCTTGCTCCTTGATGGAGCAGGTTCTCCATCCCTGAATTAGAAAAATGGTCAGCAGAGAGGTTAGTTGTTTTATAATAGACATTCATTCATTCATTCATTCATTCATTTGCTGCCTTTCCCCCCGACTCTAAGTGGCTTAAAGCTAAAACAGAAACACCTAAAAACATAAGGGAAAAGGTGATAATTAAAAGAAGAAAAAATAAACATTGATAAAATATTATTAATAATATTATTAATATTATTAATAGAATGTTAATGTTTAATATATCATAATGCAATGCATCCATTAAAAAATTAAATAGACCAACAGAAAAAAATGAGTCGCATGCCAAGATGAAGTGATATAATTACAGTGGTACCTCGGGTTACATACGCTTCAGGTTACATATGCTTCAGGTTACAGACTCCGCTAATTCAGAAATAGTGCTTCAGGTTAAGAACTTTGCTTCAGGATGAGAACACAAATCGAGGTCCGGCGGTGTGGCAGCAGCAGGAGGCCGCATTAGCTAAAGTGGTGCTTCACGTTAATAACAGTTTCAGGTTAAGAATGGACCTCTGGAACGAATTAAGTACGTAACCAGAGGTACCACTATATAAGAGAGCAGTAATGAAGAAAGGACGTAGATATGGAATGAAGTCCAGTTTCCCTGTTATATTCCACACATCCCATTGTGTTTGCCTAGATTGCAATCCAGAATGCTACGCATCCCTCATTCTTTTCAATGGCAATATAAAAGTGCCCTGATTACCCATTTTTTTTAACATCTCACCAATTCAAATGTAAGCACCTCTCAAGCACATTTCTGCTTTTTAATGACTTACTTACAGACTAAAAACCTCTGGTACCAATTGGTGGGTACATGTTTTTTAAACTGGGAAAAGCAGCCTAATTTATTTGTCATTGAATGGATGAAATTTCTGAAGAGCCTAACTCGGTAGCTAAGCTACCATAATTAAATCAGAGCAGTTGCAAAGTCTGCCTTCATTTGCATAGTTACAAAGGCAGATAACTTTTCTAGTGAAAGTTAGGGGTTGATGGTGTGGGCGAGTGTGCATCTCTTTCTGTAAGATCTTTAGCAAATTGGCTAAGGAAATGTTCGCACTGCCTGGAACGTCAGCTGCTAACAAAGAGCAATTTATAACCCAGCTATCCCCCCCCCCCCATCTCAAAAAGGAGTAGGACAGTGACAGCTTTTGTAGAAATACCTGCTCTATTGCCAAACGCAAGGCTACAGCAATTGATCTTGGAACCCATCTTCCATACTTGCAAGCTTATGTTTGTGGCAGTGAAGTCTTAAAGATAGCTAAATTTATGCTCCCGAGGCAGCTTTGGGGACTCAAAGCTAAGTGAACATTGCTCCTGCGGGAAACAAACTGCATCTGAAAGTCCTAAAATCTGTACTTTGCTGTCCCTTAAGTCTCGACACCAGTTCCCTTTCCATGCCAAGTTTCCAATCGCTCTCTTTGAACACACTTTCCAATGTTTTTCTTTCAAAATAGGCTTTCTGGTGTATCCCCAAACTCTGGCATAAATATGTCCCAAGTGTATACTATAAGGTTACCAGATTTTTTCCAATGAATCCGGGGACACTTTTCAACTTCAATGGATTTTGTATGGGGGCTGATTTGTAAGTCCGGGGACTGTCCTCGGGAAACGGGGATGTCTAGTAACCTTAGTATACTAGCCAATTCTAGCCAACAACTTCAGGCACCATTGAAACATGGAGAGTGTGCAAGACCCTCAAGTAGAGGCCCTCATTTGACCTGATCATGGTCTCATCAAAATTAGTGAGGCAAAAGTGGACATTCAAAGGCATTGGGACCATTGACTGCAATGGAATTTAGTTGTGAATGAGGTGCTGACCAATAGATGATTTCCAACCCATTCCAAGGTTGACTGATCACAATGGATTTGAATTATGAATGTTTTCCTGGTAGACCTGAACACAGCCCCACTGAAAAATGTGGAACCGGATGTTTAGGTCCCATCGATTGCAATGACATTGAGTAGCAAGGAACATTCGTTGGACTAAGCCTGAAGAATGCCATATTCTATTATTTTTTGTTTGGAATTTAATTTTAATTTTTGCCACAACCCCAGATGTTTTTTTAATCTCCTGTGCTGGTGATTTGTTTGGGGGTGGCAGTGGAGCCTATATAATTTCTTGACTTCATCCATTTTATCGTCCTCCACAGGAGGAAGAGAAGTCAAGAGATTATCACTTCACTTCACGAAGTTATATAGTCAAAATCAGTCCTCTACTTCTGCATAAAAGCTTTAGTTTCCATCGAAAATGTTTCAATGCGAGGGCACAGGACATTAAATTTCTTTAAAATATATTGACTGAAATACACTGAAAGAAGCTGAGGGAGGTGTGCTGAATGCATGACCTCAATTTTTACTGTAATGAAAAGGAAGCAAAAGGGGATAGGATAAATATCTGTGTTTCCTTGAAAATTGTGCAGCTATTTGCAGCAGGTTAATCTCAGGGGAAATTTGTAATAAAAAAAATAATACAAAAATTGTATTTTAATACTTAATAGCTCTTTTGCTGCTATAAGGCTACTGTTCCTGTACTTTCTAAATCATAAAAGTTTATACATAATTATATAGTGACATTTTAATATATATAAAGCTACGACTCACTGTTCCTCGTTGGTTAAATAAAGAATTTCCCTTGGTTCTAGAAAGCCAAACAAATTCCTCTATCTACAGCAATTGCTGGACACCCTCTTCAATTTAACTTTTATCTTTTAAAAATATTTTTTAAATCTTTTGTCTTTTTTCATTTCAAATGTTTAAATGTTTTTCCTTTGTTGTTATATTGCTTTCTTTTCCTGTTGGCTTTTTAGAAACTGCTTTGTGATTAACTCATTTTTTAAAAAATGAGAAACAGTATCCAAATACTTGAATGGATTAAAATTAATAAATGATTTAGGTGCAGGATACCTTAAAGACTGTGTCCCAGGATACCTTAATTGCTGGTATCATTCTGGCTCATATGTTGGTAGATCCTAATAAAGCCATTGCCCGGTTCTGAGTTTTAAAATGTTAGTGACTGAGTTGGGTTTAGATGGGTTTGTGGGAGGGTGGGAGAGTGCTGATTAATTAACTGATAAGTTTGCCATCTTCTTTTATGGACAGTGGCTCTATGAATTAACAGCTGAGCAACAGGCAGTGCTTTGTTGGGACTGACTTATTCAGCTTCTAATGTCTATCTTGGAACTAAGTCCATAAGTTAGAGGATCGTCCATACTTCTGCATGACTGGGGCTTAGAAAGCATGAGTCTAAGTGGGTTTTCCACTTAGCCCACTTTCTAGGCATGGGTTCAAGCACTTTTGTCTTTGTCCTGCCACTGTCTCCTGGAAAACCTGCTTGCTAGTTCTAAATTGGAACAAACAACAACCCTAATTGCTCTTTGTTCTGATTCAGTGCCATATGAGCCAGCTCCTAGGAGCCAAGGCAGTCCTGTCCGCCCCCCCCCCCCCCAATTATTTTTTGTAGGGGTTGGGCCCTCTCAATGTTCAGAGAGCATTCAGCAATGCCCCCTTGCTCCTCACAATGCTGCACATGCAATGTCAAGAAGTTGCGTCTGGCCACCTCAGTCAACTTGAGAAGATGGCACCTCTGTTCAGTGTTAAAGATCAGGTTTCCCTGGGGGAAAGCTGTGGGGCAAACAAAAGGGTGGATAAGCCCTTAATCTCGTGACTACAACATCCAGCCTATGATTTTAACAACAACAAAAAGAATCCTCATCTTTCGCCAGTCCCGTGCTATCTGCAGCATGAGTGGAAGAGATCTGAACCACTCAAAGGCTTGCAACCATTTTTGTGACATTTTAGTGGGCTCTTATTCAGGATTTTCCACCTGTGGATTTTCTTAAGCCTCTTAAACTTAAATAACCCTAGAAAAAGTGGGGAATGTGGAATCTGGAATATCAGTGTGGTGAATAGACAACGTTACATGCCCGTTGTGTGGCGCTGCCACAGAGAATAATTTTTCAGCAGGCTTCATGTGGGGTAGTAACATTTGAATTAGCTCCACAAATGAGTCGATCAAGTAGATGGAAAACATGGCAGTGGAAGAATGGCAGGATTTTCTCTCATTAACATTTTGACTGGCCACCCACCACACAAACGGCTTTATACTTACTGCAGAAAAGTTGAGATCTCTATCATTTGCCAGCAAGATATCAAAAATGATTGCAAATAAATACATGAAATCCATGAACCCAGCAAGCCTTCCGCAGTTGGCAGGAGCTCATCGGCGCAGCTTTTGATTGTGAACGAGGCAGAAATATTGCCAGGGTTTTGCTGTGTGTTGTTTACCCAGCATGCCTGTGCAGCCCTTTCACACTCAAAGGAAGGTGAATAATATTTAACAGAACATTTAATTTCAACTGAGTGGAAATGGTCTTGTCTCCATTACACCTGGAGCTCATGTGCATATAATTGTTTTTGGACTGGATGGTGCTGAATTATGGATATAGTAGGAAGGGTAATTATGCATATCGTCAGGGTAATGCCCAATGGGCAAGTACTTGGCGGAGGGGAAATGCTATCTTTCATTATGTATGGTAATAACAAGCCACAATGAAACAGCAAGGTAGAGAAGAATGTGCCAGCCCTTCACAAAAGCATCCCTTGCTTCTTTGTGAACTGTACAAAATATTCAGGGGAAGGGCTTTAGCTCAGTGGTAAAGCATTTGCCTTGGGTGCAAAGGGTCCCAGGTTCAATCCCTGACATCTCCAGGCAGGGCTGAAATAGATCCTGGAGATCCACTTCCAATATTGATGAGTCTTGAGTGCAGCTTCTTATGTTCCTATGTAAAATATTGAGGTGCCAGGACAGGATCTGCTAATGACCTGCCATGGATTCAGGGTGGGAATGTGTCCTTCTCTGCAGGGACAATCCTCTGTTTGAATGGATCCTCTGTTGGACAGTTGTCTGGAGAAAGTGCAGTTAAAGATAAGTAGGGCCTTGAAGGTACCATTAGTGGTTAGCATCTGGAATGAATAAGCACACCAGTCACTAGGTGACTATCTTCTGCATCATGGTGAGATGTGCTATGTTCTATTTACATTATAGTAATTATCTATACATTTCCATCTTTTTGTACAAATAAGCAGTCTGTATCCTCGTTTTGGGTGGCATGTAATTACCTACATGGAGTTTTGGGATGGATGGCACCTCTGTACTTCACAGCAAACCGACAACCTTGGAGTACCAGCTAGATGCTGGTAGGGTTAGGTAACTGCTTCCTTCACCCTAGGAGCCCAGTTCTTTTCAGGGCTAAAGATATGCATGAAAACCTATGACTCAGCTGCACAGCTGCTCATAAAACGTCTTTTAAATGTGTTGTCAAGTGCAATATACAAACGTGGCACTTAGATGGTGACAGTGAGCTATGCAAAATTCAATGTGTTTTTCAAAACTTCTTTTTTTTAAAAGCATTTTCACAGTGTTTTTTATGTGTGTAGATTCCACCCTGGAAATAATGGGAAGCCTCCAAAAAGCAGAAGGAACATTATGTGCCAGAGCCATCTAGTCTTTTTCTCTCAGAGACTGGGTTCTGGCTACTACTGCTTCTGTCCATTCCAGCCAATGGGAGAGAGGAGGTGTGCTCATCAAATAGCTTAATGCCAATACTAAGGATGCTATCCCACAAGAGATAATGGCAGGCTCTGGATCGTGGCTTGGGTGGAAGGCTGAAAATGAGACCGTTGTGTGTTGCCAAAAGGAAACCAGATAAGGGCTCAGTTCTGCCACCCCTCATACAACCGACTACATAAAAACAGTCTTGTGGCTTCGTGTGTATGGATGGCTCTACACTGTTTCCTATTTGCAAGACCTGGAGCTTCATTTTCCAAGCAGTCACAATCTTGGGAATGCTGTTTCATAAAATGGGTTTGTCCACCCGATTACCACTGAACTGTGAGCCCACAGACTCCTACAGGTGATCATTTGGGGACCAGCGAAAGACGGACCAGGCCAAACCATTAACTGGGCCAACTAATGAATGGCAAGAGAAAGATGCAATTTTCCACTGAAAATGGAAACAACTTTGAGCCCTAAAATCACTCACTCTTCTAGAACTTGTGGACACGTTAAAGATTAATTCTTGCTTAACCGTGAATCCTTTAAAATAATCTGCCTGACAGAACAGTAAATTATCATCTTGGCCGTCTTACCAATCAGTAGACTGTGAAACTATAAACAGTTTTCATTCACTTGAAAAAAAGAAAATCTGTGATAACTGTGACTCTGGAACACTGATTGAAAATAAATGAATGCTGCACTCCAAAAACACTTGCAGATTTAAAGGGATCACAGATTAACATGTTGTTGGCATCTTTCATGCTGTAATGTTACTTGAGACAATGGATTAAAGGAAGGAAGAATTCATTAGAATGTGGTAATGAATAATTGTGCTGAAAAGAAGGATAATATCACCACCACCATTATAATTATTTTCCAGAAGGCTAGTGTGTTGGAACAAACACTTTAGAACTTTAAATATTATATATCCATAAGTTTTAGTGGAATGATGGTGATTTGCTATGAAACAGCAACTGTTATCTGATGGTCTCTGATTGTACTTTTTAATGTGTTTTTAAAATTATACATAGATATTATTGTGAACTGCTTTGATATTTTTATATATTTTATGTGTTATATGTTCTATATATATATTAAAATGAAAATAGAGGCAGAGCTCCACCACTGCACCTGAACCACACCAACCTCCCTGCTGCTTCCCCCTCTCCATCCTGGTAAACCCATTTTAGGAAGGCAGCATTGCAGTTCCACCCCACCGGCATGTAACTATGCACACACAGGGCTCTGTACATAAATTAGAACCTGTAAGCTGCCTTGAGGTAGGGTATGTATAAACCAGGCATCCCCAAACTCGGCCTTCCAGATGTTTTGGAACTACAACTCCCATCATCCCTAGCTAAGAGGACCAATGGTCAGGGATGATGGGGATTGTAGTCCCAAAACATATGGAGGGCCAAGTTTGGGGATTCCTGGTATAAACAAACAAGCTAACAAACAAACAAATAAATAAATAAATAAATAAATAAATAAATAAATAAATGTCTATACCAGGCTTCCTCAACCTTGGCCCTCCAGATGTTTTGAGACTACAATTCCCATCATCCCTTACCACTGGTCCTGCTAGCTAAGGATCATGGGAGTTGTAGGCCAAAAACATCTGGAGGGCCGAGGTTGAGGAAGTATGGTCTATAACCTGGTTTCACTTACTTGAGAGACCAGACCAGGTGATTTAGAAATCAAAATTCTGGGGACAAATTTGGTTGAGAAGTTCAAAAGTATCCCAAGTGATCTTAGCAATTTTCAGTGGCAACTCTGGTATCACATGAAACTAAAGCTGACTTGGTTCAAAAATTCATCATGACCAGAATGGTAACAACAACAACATTTCTCTAGTCGTATACGATTGATTGCGCTGGAGTTACGGTATATATAGTCAATAATGTTGAAGAGCCATTAAAGCTGCATATCTATACCCACTTAAAAAGGGAGGAAAAATCACCAAGTAGACATGCATTGGGTTGCATTGTAAATCTGCGAAATCCTATACATCTGTACTCAAAAGTAAGTCACACTGAATTCAATGGAGCATAAGATTGCAGCCCAAGGTATTAAAAATTATTCCAAAGATATGAAAAGTGTGACGTGAATCTAATGCAAAAGTTTAACATCGTAGAATGTTTACCATGCATTTGATAAAAAACTTTTAATTTACAGATGGCTATCCTCAAGAAGAAATGATTTATAGATGGAGAAAAAACTCAGTAGAAGCTGCAGACCAGAAATCCTGGAGACTCTATCAGTTTGACTTCATGGGTCTCAGAAATACCTCTGATATTGTGCAAACATCTGCAGGTAGGTACAATGCAATAACAATGAACTTTCTGGTCTGAAGGTTTAGGAGTTCAGTACAGCCCTTTCCTACATCAATAAATGTGAAACGTGGGTCAGTATAACCAGCACAGTATTGAAAAGTGGGCAGCCATTGCCTTTAGTAGTCCACATATTGTTGGACTCAAACTTTCATCATCCATGACCATTGGCCATGACTGCCAGGGCTGATAAGAGATAGAGTCCAACAGGGTCATAGGTTCCCTTGCCATGGAATAAGAGAAAATACTTCCCCAGGAAACAATTAACTTACTGAGTTTACTGCTACAAGCTATGGTGATGGCCCTTAGTGCATATTTTTTTTAAAGAGTTGGGTAAATTAATGGGAGATCAACCTATCAGCTGCTGTCAAACTTGGAAGCTCAATGAATGAAGCTCCATTTACGGAGATAGTATGCCTTCAACAACCAGATGCTAGGCATGGCAACCATCTTTGTGTCCTATGTGTATGCTTCCAGAGACATCTGGCTGGTTTCTGCTGGAACAGAATCCTGGATTCAATGGACATTGGTCAGACCCAGCAGGACCATTCAAATGTTTCTATGTTGTCAGCTTGACAGCCCTTGCCATCTGTCACATTGAAGGAGAGAGTTAGGATTCTCATACACAGTCTGTTGCTGTACAGAAACATTTCCCTGCTGAAAGTGTCATGCCCAGTTGAATAGCCCAGTCTAATGAGATCTCCTAGCACTAGTCATTGGAACCCAGACACCTGTGGACCCCATCACAATAGGGTCATACCCAGCTCAATAGTTGGCATACCAATAGACCTTTGCTGACATATCTAACAACATGCTTTTATGTTCTTATGATGCTTGCCCTCTATGTGCTGTGTGTAAGCTGCATAAGGATGTCTTTATGAGCTTGGCCAGGATAGGGCAAAGCTGAGCTGTGTGGTGGGCTGTGGACAAGATGTGTTTAGGGGTTGTGGGGGGCACTGTGGGTTAAACCACAGAGCCTAGGACTTGACGATCAGGTTGGCAGTTCGAATCCCCGCGACGGGGTGAGCTCCCGTTGCTCGGTCCCTGCTCCTGCCAAACTAGCAGTTCAAAAGCACATCAAAGTGCAAGTAGATAAATAGGTACCGCTCTGGCGGGAAGGTAAACGGTGTTTTCGTGCACTGCTCTGGTTCGCCAGAAGCGGCTTAGTCATGCTGGCCACATGACCCGGAAGCTGTTCGCCGGCTTAGTCATGCTTGCCAGCTCCCTCGGCTAATAAAGCGAGATGAGCGCTGCGACCCCAGAGTCAGTCACGACTGGACCTAATGGTCAGGGGTCCCTTTACCTTTACTAGCTACGATCAGGCTCAAAAGGGATTTTCCTTTTTTTAAAAAAATTAATATTTATTAAAGTTTCAAACAAAATTACAGTAATACAAAAAAAAGAGAAAAAGAGAAAATAAAATACAAAAAACAGAAAAAAATAGAATAACAATTAAAAACAAATCAGTATTTCCATATTTTGTCTTTCATTCACTTATTTCCCGGACCTCCTCACACCTCCCTTTTGTGCATCCCAAATCAGTTAATTAATTCAGCAAATCCTTTCCCTTTTTGTTCTTATCTTAATCCTTGATCTTAGTATATTATTACTTCAAGTTCCCATCTATTAACAATCCATTTTTACATAAACCTTAATAACATTGCTGCTAAAACCACTTAACTTCATTCCAACATCATTCTAACATTCATTAATTTTGCAATATTTCTGTAGATAGTCTTTAAATTTCTTCCAATCTTCTTCCACCGACTCTTCTCCCTGGTCTCGGATTCTGCCGGTCATCTCCGACAGTTCCATGTAGTCCATCACCTTCATCTGCCATTCTTCCAGTATGGGTAGATCTTGTGTCTTCCAATACTTTGCAATAAGTATTCTCGCTGCTGTTGTAGCATACATAAAGAAAGATCTATCCTTCTTTGGCACCAATTGGCTGACAATGCCCAGGAGAAAGGCCTCTGGTTTCTTCAGGAAGGTATATTTAAATACCTTTTTCATTTCATTATATATCATCTCCCAGAAAGCCTTAATCCTTGGGCATGTCCACCAAAGGTGAAAGAATGTCCCTTCAGTTTCTTTACATTTCCAACACTTATTGTCAGGCAAATGATAGATTTTTGCAAGCTTGACTGGTGTCATGTACCACCTGTATATCATTTTCATAATATTCTCTCTTAAGGCATTACATGCCGTGAACTTCATACCTGTGGTCCATAACTGTTCCCAGTCAGCCATCATAATGTTATGTCCAACATCTTGTGCCCATTTAATCATAGCAGATTTCACCGTTTCATCCTGAGTATTCCATTTCAACAGCAAGTTATACATTCTTGACAAAGTCTTAGTTTTGGGATCTAACAGTTCTGTTTCCAATTTTGATTTTTCCACCTGGAAGCCAATTTTCTTATCCGCATTGAATGCCTCCATTATTTGATAATAATGAAGCCAATCTTGCACTTTATTTTTTAGTTTTTCAAAGCTCTGCAATTTCAATTTATCTCCCTCTTGTTCCAAAATTTCCCAATATTTCGGCCATTTGGCCTCCATATTGAGCTTTTTCTGAGCCTTCGCTTCCATCGGTGACAACCACCTTGGGGTTTTATTTTCAAGTAAGTCCTTATATCTTATCCAGACATTAAACAATGCTTTCCTGACAATATGGTTTTTAAATGCTTTATGTGCTTTGACCTTATCATACCACAGATATGCATGCCACCCAAATACATTGTTAAAACCTTCTAAGTCCAAAATGTCTGTGTTTTCAAGAAGCAGCCAATCACTCAGCCAGCAAAATGCGGCCGACTCATAATAAAGTTTAAGGTCTGGCAGGGCAAATCCACCTCTTTCTTTTGTATCCGTTAGTATTTTAAATTTTATTCTAGGCTTCTTGCCCTGCCAGACAAATCTAGAAATATCTCTCTGCCACTTCTTGAAACAATCCATTTTATCCAAAATTTGCAATGTTTGAAACAAAAACAACATTCTTGGCAATACATTCATTTTTATCACAGCTATACGGCCTAGCAGTGAAAGCTTCAAATTTGACCATATTTCTAAATCTTTTTTCACTTCCACCCAGCATTTCTCATAGTTGTCTTTAAATAGGTTCACATTCTTAGCTGTCATATTAACCCCCAGGTATTTTACTTTCTTAACCAATGTCAAACCTGTCTCCTTCTGAAACCTCTCTCTCTCAATTGCTGTTAGATTTTTCTCTAAAACCTTAGTTTTTAACTTATTCAACTTAAATCCTGCAACTTGACCAAATTCTTGAATCAATTCCAATACTCTTTTAGTACTAGATTCTGGCTCCTGTAATGTCAATACTAAATCATCTGCAAATGCTCTCAATTTGTACTGTTTAGCTCCGACTTGTATACCTTTAACCAATTGGTCCCTTCTAATCATATTTAAAAGGACCTCCAGGACCGATATAAAAAGTTCTGCTGGGAATATCACAAACAAACAAAGGAATTCCCAAGGCATTAATGCAAACAATAAATGTCCGACATGCTTCAATGCAGGTCTTTTTCAGAGCATATGCATACAATGCTTTAATATGAAATTTATTATACATGGCAGAGCTTGTATATGAAATTGAAGTGTGGTGGGCTTCACTGCTGCACCCTCCCAGCTTGGCCCCGTGGCCCCTTCCACGCCTTACTTTAAGAGGGGCAGGATGATGCACCATCAGCAAAAAAGAAAGAAAAAAGAAAAAGTCTAACACTGATGTTGGCACTGTCCATTTAAATGTTCTCACAATCCCTCTGGACCCTCGATGTAGTGTCACCCGGGAGTGAGGAAATTAAAATAGCATATGCCAGGCACATCATTGAGAAGAGGACAGGTCCCATGTGACTGTAGTGATATTTCGGATTAGCGGCAGGGTGATCAGTGGGTCCTCCTGAGAATTCAGTGGCAGGAGCAGCACCCACCCTTTCTTGGTAACTTGAAGCAACTCTGGCATTGGGGAAGCCTGCTAAGGAGCCCAGCCTCATCCCACCCTGCCCCACTGACTGCTACTGAGCCTAAGCTGATGGGTAGCAAAAAGTACCTTGCGAATAACTCCTAGGACTTAAACCTAATGTTGTGTAATGAAATATCTGCTGCACTTGGTAGACTGAAAATCTCATTCAAGCTAAGCACCATCTAAAAGTTATAAATGACTCTGAAGTATGTTAGATGGATCAATATGTCACGGCAAGTCCTACAGCCATGCATTGTCAGTAACAGTCTGCTAATTTAATATGAAGTGATGGATTCTTCAAAGATGAAATTAAACAGATCAAGCTTTCCCTATTGGGACACATTGCACAGAAAGAACAAAACACCCATCTGCAAGTCAATGATTTATGGGCTCCCCATTCACATCAATAATGCATCTTTGTGGTTAAAGACCATTTCCTTGCTAAAATGCAATTAACATATTACTAAATCTTGTGATTATATGGTTCAGTTGAAGTGATCATTAACAAATGAAGCCAATATAAAAGCAGCGTTCTAACGTTTTGTGAGGAAATATGAACGCCGGGATGTAAGGATGTGTTTCTGGCCTGGAACATGAGCTCTGTATGTACCAAGATGGAGGCTAGCGTTTTGAAAACAGGGGGTATTCTCCGCCTCCCTGTCACTTACAGGCCCTGTGTGTTGTTGCCTCTGAAGTAGGGCTGAGGAAGATTCCAGTTTGCTCCGTGTTTGGAGCAAACCTTCCATTCACAGATCAGAACATTGATCTGAATATTAAGCCACATGATCATTGGCCTGAGATTTACTTACAGAATGGTCTGAGGGCTGCCTCGTTCTTTCTTTTAGCTTTTGGAGCAGCACCATGACTGCATTCTAAAACATGTCTTTGAAATTGCTCCCAAGAAGTGATTGCATGCAGAAATGTAAGAGATTGAATTTAAGATAGGAAAATCGAGAAACCCAAATTAACTGATTTGTCCAGCTCTATTGGCTATAACCCATCAGCTCTAATGCAGGTAAAATATATGCAGCCAATAGCTTCAAGCCTATATGCATATTAACCCAGATTGTTCAATAAACAAAAATGTGCCTATTATAGCAGCCCAAGTCCCTCTGAAAGCAATTTACTATTTAAAATTTACTTTTTCCTGGACCAGTGTCTTTGTTTCTTTTCTTATCCGTCATGTATTTTTAAAATAATTGAAAACAAATGGCTGAGCCTTGTCCAAGCATGAAGAAATCATAGGAAATGCCCAAAGAGCAAAGTTGTAAAGTAAAGCTTTAAAAAGCAACGAAGAACATGAATTCTTCTTCTCCACCAGCTATGCAAACCGAGTGGATGTATTTATTCACATTCATGAATTCTGAAATGTTTTCCATGCATATGAAATGACTAGTTCGTTTCAGCGCTACAAAAGAGTTTTATGTGTGAAACTACTAGAATTTATAGATGTAATTTATGGGGGCATGCCCAAATATATGTATGTCTAGTTAGCAGAGAAAAGGAATAGTAAGATCTCTTGAATAATGCAAGCGTAGGAATGATACCATTTAGGGCACACAGGTTCTCATTTTTTTTATCTTGGTGTCCCAAACCAGTTTTTGCACATTAAAAAGTTCTTGTTTTGTTAACTCCTCCCTGCTTTTTTCAAGTTTGCAGACCACATGGCTTTTCTCACATTAGGACGATTACTGTGGAACATCATATTCTGAACCATTAAAGCACTGCCCCTATTATAAGCAATAGTTTCCATTTAAATGGAAGTACAGGATGTTGTTGTGCGAATTATCACTGCATGGTTTTTGTGATAATCTGTGGGAAATGGCCTAGCTCCTTCCCTGCTTCAATTGCCTGCCATTAGTTGCTCAAACATGTCACAATTTCATAGGAAATTGATTGCTAAAGGAAATTGTGTGCTAAAGGAAATAGACACTATATGATATTATACATACATACATTTTATTAATACAATTTATATACCGCTTCCTCGTCAAAAAGCCTTGAAGTGGTTTATAAGCATACATATATACGCAATATTATTATTTTTTTAAAAAAATGTACTTCTTAATTGGCTTTCATACAGATCTGTCACAAAACCAGACAGCCATATGTGCTAGAGACATTTATTTTATGAATATTAACTGGTCTCATCTACTTACACATGTGCCTGACATATTTCAAAGCCACAGTGGCTCCCACTGAGTCCTGATGGCGCATTAGGAAAACTCCTGTCACATGAATGCTCTTAAAAGGATAAACACTCTGGGGATTGCGGGGCTTTTTATATGGCATGATTTGAAAACTACAGCATGTGCCAGTAGCATCTTTGAGGTTAACTTTTTTTAACAGATCCATTTGATGAGTCTAAATTGGTGTTCACCTACATTAAAGTTCTAATCCAAGCAATTTGCTGAGTTGTAAAACAAACTATAGTCCGCTTTTTTTACCCCTAGGATCCACCCATTTGTTGTTGTTGTTTAGTCATTTAGTCGTGTCTGACTCTTTGTGACCCCATGGACCAGAGCACGCCAGGCACTCCTGTCTTCCATTGCCTTCCGCAGTTTGGTCAGACTCATGTTGGTAGCTTCGAGAACACTGTGTCTCGTCCTCTGTTGTCCCCTTCTCCTTGTGCCCTCCATCTTTCCCAACATCAGGGTCTTTTCCAGGGAACCTTCTCTTCTCATGAGGTGGCCAAAGTATTGGAGCCTCAGCTTCAGGATCTGTCCTTCTAGTGAGCACTCAGGGCTGATTTCCTTTAGAATGGATAGGTTTGGTCTTCTTGCAGTCCATGGGACTCTCAAGACTCTCCTCCAGCACCATAATTCAAAAGCATCAATTCTTCAGCTATCAGCCTTCTTTATGGTCCAGCTCTCACTTCCATATATCACTACTGGGAAAACCATAGCTTTAACAATATGGACCACCCATATTATACATACTATACATTTAAATCTCTCTCTTACTACTTTAACAGCTATGGCTTCCCCCAAAGAATAATGGGAGCTGTAGTTTGTCAAGGGTGCAATTTGTCAACAGGAGACCCCTGTTTCCCTCACAAAGCTATAATTTCCACAGCAGTTTTATCAATCCATCTCTCTTCTCAGGGAGCTCAGAGTCATAGTACAGGCATCCCCCCCCCCTTATGTGGTAGTAACGTTCCTGGCCTCCATGCGCATAACTGAAATCCCGTAAAGTAGGGAGCATTCTCTTAAAAAGCCTCCAGTGCCCAATCCCCAATCCAGACCTAAATATATTGAGTTGAAGCTCTTGAGCTGGGTGGAGTCTGAAGGATGTGTGGGAAAGTGGTTGCGACTGCGCTACTCCGTCTGTCAGCTGTTAGGCGGGGTCGCTGAGCAGCCAGAACAAAGCCCCGCTGTGCCTCAGGCCTCCTCTGCTAACACTGACATCCATTCCAGGCTCCAGGGAGCATCTCCTTGCAAGCCATGAGGACTCTTCAGCTCTCTCCTGCCATTTCTGGGTTTGAATTAAATACCGTATTTTTCGCACCATAGGACACACTTTTTCCCTTCTAAAAAGCAAGGGAAAATGTGTGTGCGTCCTATGGAGCGAATGCAGGCTTTCGCTGAAGCCTGGAGAGTGAGAGGGGTCAGTGCGCACCGACCCCTCTCGCTCTCCAGGCTTCAGGAAGCTATCCGCTAGCCGTGGGAGACCCAGCTCTCCCACGGCTAGCGGAGCGCTGCATTAATCCCGAAGCTTGGGGCGTGCGGAGCTCAGCGCGCCGCAAGCTTCTGGGTGCCGGCAAGGTCTCCACTAGCCGTCTAGCAGCCTGCTTCCCGGAGCGTTGGGCACCCTGAAAGCAGAGCGCCCGGCGCTTCAGGAACACATCAACTTTGCAGTCGCCCCGAGACGCATCCCCACGGAAAACATCATATGCGGAGTCGAAGCTAGCCTAACCAAAATCAACCCAGATGAAGCCAATAAAATCAGACTTGAAGTCACCAACATCCTCTGCTCCAGCAAACCACCCAGAAGCAATTTACACAAAGAAGAACAGAAAGCACTCACCAACCTGAGGAAAGACAACAACATAATCATTCTCCCAGCAGACAAAGGTAATGCCACTGTTGTGATGAACACATCAGACTACCAAGCAAAACTATCAAATCTACTCCAAGACCCTACCTACCAACCTATAAAAACAGATCCCACCACCTATCTGGAAAAAACCACCAAATCCAAAATAAAAGCCTCTCCTATTAGCGAAGAAATCCAGCTAAGAATCATCCCCAGAGAAAAATCATCCAGATGCCCCAAACTCTACGGCCTCCCCAAGATACACAAAGAAGGAACACCACTCAGACCAATAGTCAGCTCCATAGGCTCACCTCTACAAAATCTCGCTAAATTTCTCGCCAAGCAACTTCAGCCCTATGCAGAATCCATCTCTTCACACGTTCCAAACTCCTTCCAGTTCATAGAAACAATAAAGAAGCAAAACCTACATCCCAATGACCTACTTGTGAGCTTCGATGTTGTATCTCTCTTCACACAAGTGCCCATTAATGAAGCCTTGACAGCCATTCAAAACAAATACAATCCCCCCGAATACATCTTGGACCTGACCAAC
Source organism: Podarcis muralis (assembly GCF_964188315.1). Lineage (NCBI taxonomy): Eukaryota > Metazoa > Chordata > Lepidosauria > Squamata > Lacertidae > Podarcis > Podarcis muralis. The sequence continues at coordinate 73,505,177 of NC_135658.1, read as the reverse complement.
CACTGCCTAACCAACACGTACTTCATCCACAATGGACAAAGATACAAACAGATAGAAGGAGCACCTATGGGATCACCCCTCTCACCGGTCATCGCAAACCTGTACATGGAACACTTTGAAACCAATGCTTTAGACAAGTCAGAACACAAACCCAAACTTTGGCTCAGATATGTTGACGACACCTTTGTAATTTGGCCACACGGGAAGGAAAAACTGGACAGCTTCCTCACACATCTCAACAGCCTACACCCCAAAATACAATTCACTATGGAAATAGAAGCCAACAACCAACTTCCCTTCCTTGACGTCCTAATCTACAAAAAACCTGATGGCTCCCTAGGACACACTATCTACCGGAAAAAAACACACACCAACCGCTACTTACATGCACAATCACACCACCACCCTGCACAAATAAACTCCGTAGCCAAGACTCTCATCTCCAGAACCAAACGCCTGGCTGACAAAGACCACTTGACAACTGAGTTACAGAATCTCTCAAATGTGTTAATTGCCAATGGATACCAGCAAAACAGGGTTACGAAGCTAATCCAAAAAGAAACACCCCCCAAAAACCAAGACACAGAAGAAAACAATGGCATGGCCCTCCTTCCTTATATCAAGGGCACTACAGATAAAATTAGCAAAATCCTCCAAAAACACAATATCAAAACAGCCTTTTGCGCCAACCAAAAAATAGCCAATATCCTCAGAAACCCCAAGGATAAAATCCAGTTGGAAAACCAAGGGGTCTATGAAATACCCTGCAAAGTCTGCCCAGCCACGTACATTGGACAAACAAACAGACGAATAAATGCACGTATCGCAGAACACAAGAATGCCGTCAAAAAAGAAGAAAAAACTTCCTCTCTTTTCCAACACATGAAAGAAACAGGACACGAAATTAATTTTGCAGATTCCAAATTGCTCTCTAACATGGAACATCACCACAAGAGAATAATCATGGAAGCCATCGAGATAGAGAAACACCCTCACAACATGAACAAGCGTGACGACACATCCCGCTTGCCAGACATCTGGAAATTAGCCCTCCCCACAAAAACTGACACCAGATCCAGAGGCACACATAACGCCATCACCAATCAACCACACCAGACCCAAACCCAGACCCTCTCCACATATAAATTACAGACACCATCCAGTAGCCAAACCATGGTGGCACCTCCGGATGCTGCACCCCCCTGCAATCCCGGCACAGGCCACAAAACCACAGCTCGCCCCTATACACGAAGCCAAGCCAGAGCACAACTAAATGCAGTACATCCTTCTTCTCAGAAAAACTCTTCACAAAGTTCAAGAGGTCAAGACACAAAGGCTTTAGCAACTAATCCACACCTAATGACCCACCTAAGTGGTACTCAGGATATCACTCAAGAAATCACTCAAGATATCCCTCAAGCAATTAAGGAACAAAAGAAGAAAAGGCACACTAGCCTGGGAACTTCCTCTCTGCCCAGAACATTGGAGGCTATACACCACACCTCCTCAACAGTATTTATAGGAACTCAAACACTGAGATCCTGCTCTGTTCCAGTAACAAGAAGCCGAAAGCACCAGCCTGAAGATGACGAGTGAGACCTCGTCGAAACGTCGCCTAGACACCCCAACTTTTACACGGGAAGACACCCGAGGACACCAAAACCTGCATTCCTGTACCCGTGAAAATCTACGAAAGCAAATATATATATATATATATATATATATATATATATATATATATATAAAACTTCCATGCATTTAAACTCTTACGCATGGGTTTCTCTCTCCCCAAGGGAAATCCAGTTGGAAGTTGTTATGTACTGAGTTGAATAGGATCCAAAATGCAGCAGTCTGATTGGTCCTAGAACAATGCAGCAGTATGATTGGTCTGCAGGAGCCACCCAATCCAGCTCCAGATGGAAGTGAATCCACAACCTGATTGGCCTACAGGAGGAATCCTGGAATTAGCCAATCACGTGCAGCCCACTGTGTAAATAACGTATATAAAGCAGATACTTTGGGGGAACTTTCTTTCCTCCTCACCACTATGAGCTGAATAAAGAGCATGAAATCCACTCTCGACTCCGAGTATATTTCAGAAGTGAAAAATGACTCCTTGTGCAAATATGCTCTACTGAGGCTTTATTGAGCACGAGTGCTCTGTACCTATCACATTAGGCATGACAGGTAGTTTCTGCCTAGACACAGTTCCAGAAGACTGGGCCAATGTAAACTTGTCTAAATGGAGGACTGCTAGAGAGGCCCTACTACAATACATGGAAATGATAGAGCAGCCTATTGCAAATAAAGCACTTTTCTGTTGCTGCAGTCTTCAGAGGGAAGGTAAAGAGAACTGCTCTGAAATGCACAGGATCCCCAATTTCTTTGATATTTTTTTCCCCTACATTTACCTTCTGGGTTTCCTCCAAGGAACTCATGGTGGCCTACATGGCTCTGCTCCCCATTTTAACGTCACAACAACCCTGGGAGATAGTTTAGGCTGAGAGATGGTGTCTTGCCAAAGGCCACTCAACCTTCACAGCCATGTGGGGATTTGAACTTTGGGTTCTCAGGTCCTAAACTGAGAACCTAAGCACTACCATGATGGCTCTCCTATCTAAATGAAGGGATAAGCTCTTTTAAAAATGCAGCACTAAATTAATGTTATATTTCCCTATTTCTTATCAGGTAAAGCAAACTCACCAATTAGGGGAAATACTGAGGGAGGAAATCCTCTGGTCGGCGGATTAACAGGGCTCCCGGTAGATCCCACAGCCCTTAGCCAGCAGTACTCGAATATAGGATTGTGCCCTCGATCAGATCTCTACTTCACTGTCATAAGTAGCAAAACCATTGATACCATCTCCTGTAAGAAACATATCAAATAGTAGTTAGTGGTCAGAACTAATGATCATTTTAATCTTGCCATTTTTTCAGTTTTGTTAAATGTAGCAAATCTCACCTTAATTTGCATTCTTATTAAAATTGTAATTCTCTACAATATCTTTTTTCTACTTTGATATGTTTCTCATTCTTCGTGTCTTTTCTATAGAAGAATGTGCAATAAAAATGTAAATATGGAAGCATTTTAATCTATTAAGAAAAACTACAGTCTCTGAAAAATAATAATATTAAATACTAAAATTTAGTAAAACATATGATTAAAGTAGCTGCATCGTGTGTGTGTGTGTGTGTGTGTGTTTCCCTACAATGTGATTTCTTCCATCTCACAAAGTAAATGCCTATTGAAGTTACGCTTACCTAGCCAGAGTTGTTCTGAGGAGAATGGGGGGCGGGGCGGGTAGCAAAGCCTATACTAAAATGGAGGGTTGAGGAAGGGTCAGTTGTGGAGGGGAGTGAGAAATGTCTCTATTTTCATCAGAGGAAGGTACACCTATGAACTTTCTCTCTGTGCCTGCCCACCATCACTTGTGGAATCATGAGCTATTTTCTTACACCTGACTCCTGACCCCCATTTCACCATTTTGTTTCAACTGTGCTGAGAAACTACAAAAAGCAAACAAAACAAGTTTTGGCTTGGGCCAAAGTGTGGTCCCATTTTCGGCAGCTTAAATGTACCACAAAAATGTCTCGCTGCTGAAATGTACCACCCAAGCTCCCATAAAAGGAAATTATCGTTTTGTTGTGGGTGTTTTCATAATAGCAAAAATAATAAAGTAAAATTATTAACCATCATGCAATATGATCATTGAACTTTTACATGCTATGGCTGATCTGTCTCAAACAGATGACCTCAAACAGTCATTAATACAAACCTGAATGCCCTCATTATCCCTCCAAAGTCGCATTTCTGAATAAATTGGTTAGCAGTATTTGCAGGGAGAAATAGGTCATCTAGATGAGTAAACATTCAAACAGCATAATCCAAAAAGGGGAGAGAAAAGGGAGGGGGGAACCACTTAATTTTAGTAATATTAGATGTGGAAGGAGAACCAAACTCTAAAACTCAATCGGGAATCAAAGGTCCATTGTGCTAGGAATTGTACACAACATATATAATAACCCTTGCCTCAGAGTTTGGAATATAATTAAAGTAATATATTAAATATAATTCTGCTCCAGGCAACATTTTTATTCACTTGTTAAAGATTTGGACCATGATAAAAAATGGATGATTTTCCAAACCATGCCACATTTTCAAATAAATCTTGTAACTGTTTCAAATCACTTAAAAAACAAATTAGAAAGATGTTCCTGTGAAGTATATTCCAATGAAGGGCAAAGTCTCACACTGACAGAGACCGGAATCTTTCTGTGACATTAGGTCACTGGTATGATAGCATCATTCTTGGATTGGAAGGACTAATTACACTGTAATGTCACCACAGGAGATTATTCATACGCATTTGATGAATCAGAGTGTAAACAGTTTGTGTAACTTTCTGCGCCAGATGGGTTGCTGCATTTCAATAATAGTTGTGGATGGTGGTAATGTTGGCATGTGGAATCTGGTGGAATCTGTCTTGAAAAAAGAACCCTGTTTTCTCAATCCTCATCCTGTATCAGACTTTTCAGTAAGGCCACTAACTAATACAATAACAGGAGACTAAAACTGCAACCTAAGCTGATACATGTCCACACAAACGTCACTTCACATTGTCTATGATGTGGGTTCTTGGTTTTTCATGTGTCAATCCAAAATGGCCAAGACTTTCTAGAAAAAGCTCAACAAGGCCTGAATGGATGCTGAATGGATTTATAAAGCTGACCAGTCCACCTCTGAAAAAACAGGGAGATGCTGACACATTCTAACTTGAATTATGCACCACAACCCCATTAGATTGCAAAAGCAAACCAAAAATGAGGGTGTGCTTGAGAGATCCGTCAGTTTTCATTTGACATCCATCCATATTGTTGTCCCCTCTTTGTCAAGAAACCAACGAAAGCCAGGATTAAATATTGATGGGAAAACAAACTTACTTATTTTACAAGTGACTCTTCAAGGATGCAAGCCCAAGCACTTTGGAGGCTGTGCTCCATCACTTTCTACTTATTTCTTGCTACCTTCTGCTATTAGGCGCTGACCCTAGCATCTGAGGCATACATTTTACAGTATGCAGGAACACAATATGCCCTGGATGATGCTGTCAGTTAACCACTGCTGCCACAAAGATCCTTGTTGAAAAAGCCAAGGGAAGGATGGAGGTGCAGCCCACAATGCTTTGCTCCTCAGCAATCTCTGTTTGAGTGGACTACAGTAGTAGAATTTTGCCTTAGCTGTAACTGTGAGATGCAGAAATGATCAGCCAACAGAGGCAGATCAGTGAGAAAACTACTTATCAACATGATGTGCTATCATACCAATATATCACCAAATAATACATGTTAAATCTGCAAAATAAAATGTGTGGTGGTTTTGTTTTCAATTTTCTTATTGTTATTTACATATATTTATTTATAGCACAACAAAGTATAATAGCAGATGCCGTGTAAAATCAAAGTACAGTGGTACCTCAGGATGCGAACGGGATCTGTTCCGGAGCCCCGTTCGCATCCTGAATAGAACGTAAGATGCAACTGAGCATCTGCGGGTGGGCAGGTCGTGTTTTGCCGCTTCCTTGCATGCGCATTACATCATTTTTAGCGTCTGCGCATGCACGAGAGGCGAAACCTGGAAGTAACACGCTCCATTACTTCCGGGTTGCCACAGAGCGTAACTTGAAAACGCTCAACCTGAAGCACATTCAACCCCGAGGTATGACTGTAGAAGGAGCTAACTAGAACCAAACATATAGAAGCAAATTTCCATACCAAAGCTGAACATAAAAAATTATCTTCATAAACTTCCAAGTACCACAAATGGGTTTCCATTATCCTAAATCTTATTGTTCCAGAAAGTTACTTATTACTTAAGACCCCATTTCTCAAGGAATACACTATCTTGTTGTCTGCACTTTCTGGTTCTCACCATATGTGTAAGCTTAACCATGTACACTATGTCCCAGATTTTAGTTATCCATTCTCTGTTTGCTTGTTTGTTTTAAAAGGGGAAGCTTTGATGGAAAGCAAGACCTATATATATTAGGGATGTGTGCCAGGCTTGAGCCAAACAGGGTATATTTGGAGGAACTCAGGCATCAGGCAAGGTGCGTACAGACAGCCACGAATCGCTATAAGTCAAATTGGATGTGGCTGTGTGGACATGAATCAGTAAACCAAAGGCTAAGTAAGGGAAAATGATGGCATAAGAGAAGATTCTTGCTAGACAGAATAACACAGAGATATACTGGTCATCTATTGGGTTTAATAAAGGGACACAGAACTTGTAATCCATCAAGTAAAAAACAGGTCACCACTCACTGATGATGGTCCACCAGAGTTCAGTCAATGAATCTTCTGGGATTTGGTGTTTGCCTGGAGCTGCAAAACAGATGCATCATCAAGCCCCCTGCAAGCCATTGGACTACAAGTCATCTTGGTGGATTTCAATAGTCATTGCCTATTAGAGACTTCCACCATAAAGCATTTAGCTCAATCTCTCTGAGCAATCTCATCAGAAAATCAAACCATTATAAAAAGTTATTGGGTTTCCTTATCAATCCAGAATTAGCAAAGTGATCTCATGGAGCATTCATAGTGAGACAGTGAAGGAAAGCTTTGTTGCTGAAACATAGGTCTTACCAGTCTTTCTCTCTCTTTTTAAATATAGGACTTCATTTTTCTTTCCTGTCAGTGAGCCCCCTTTAGAAGGATCAATTTTACTGGAAGACGGAGTTAGTTGACTTTGTGCATCCGTAGCTTTCTCTTAATAGAAAGCTGCTTAATAAATCCTCTTGAGCAAATCAGGTTCATGCGCATTGCACATGTTTGCATGGTAACTATCTGCATTTCCTTAAGGTTCAATTTAAACACCTTGCAAATTTGTAAGAGGTAATGAAAGCCAGATTTCATAATAATTTATTTATACCCCACCCTCCCCAGCCCCACCAGCTCAGGGCGGCTAACACCAGCAAAATTGCAATAAAAAATAAAAATAAAACCAATTTAAAATACAGGTTAAAATATAATTTAAAATGCAGCCTCATTTTAATAGTAGCTCATAAATCAAAACCATAAGGGGAGGGAAACATAAGGGTCAGACTGAGACCAAACCAAAGGCCAGGCGGAACAGCTCTGTCTTGCAGGCCCTGTGGAAAGATGTCAAGTCCCGCAGGGCCCTAGTCTCTTGTGACAGAGCGTTCCACCAAGTTGGGGCCAGTATTGAAAAGGCCCTGGCCCTAGTTGAGACCAATCTAACCACCTTGCGACTTGGGACCTACAAGGTGTTGTCATTTGTGGACCTTAAGGTCCTCCGCGGTGCATACCAGGAGAGGCGGTCCCGTAGGTATGTGGGTCCTAGGCTGCATAGGGTCAAAACCAGCACCGTAAACCTGATCCTGTACTCCACCGGGAGCCAGTGCAGTTGGTAAAGCACTGGATGAATGTGATCCCGCGGCAAGGACCCTGTAAGGAACCTCGCTGCGGCATTCTGCACCCGCTGGAGTTTCTGGGTCAGCTTCAAGGGCAGCCCCGCATAGAGCGAGTTACAATAATCAAGCCTGGAGGTGACCATCGCATGGATCACTGTGGCCAGATGAGGGCGAGAACGGTAAGGGACCAACTGGCCCCAGACACACGTGAGCAAGGCCTTTTATTGTCTTGGCAAGCAGGCAAAATCTTGTGAGACACAAACACCCTGTAAGAGATCACGGTGGGAAACAAACATGTCTATTCCATCATTCTCTGGTCCCAATCACAGCAGGCAAAGCCACCCCACACACAGAGGCACCCAAAGCGAGGCTACTCAATAAACAGCCTTAGAAGAAAGCTGCTAACTTATGACAGGCTTTCCTTGCATTTTTTATTTCTAAGCAAGGTTGTTTCCCTCTGCCTCATGTGGCGTTTAACTATTCAAAGGAAGTGCTATATTGGGAACCACCTCTTCATCCTTAAAGTATTAATATTTCAATAAGTGTAAATATTACAGCCAAAGAACAACTGGGACCTTTAAAGACATTTCAGAGACACCGTTCCCAAGCTCAGCACTCTCTTTCAACTTAAAAGGTGAAAGACGTTTGACTACGTACAGGGGGGAAAACAGGCGGCCACTTTTGAAACCTTAGACGGTGTCATTCAAGAAAACATTGACATTTTCCTTGAGCCTGTGGAAATGCTAGTGCCCTCCTAAAGAAATGAAAGATTACTGCCTGCAGAAGAACAAATAGCGTCAAATGTAAATTACTTGATACTGACTCATATCATATAAACATCATCTAGCTCCAAGTACAACTTCAGTTCTAAATGTCACATTTTTCTTCTGAATATTATTGCCCAGGGGAAACGGCAGTTCTAAAAATAACCCGCAAATATTTAAAGACAGAAACATTTCAATTCTGGTGTCTAATTTGGAGAGCAATTCCATCCTTTGAAAGCCGCTGTAAATATTTCATCCACTTTTCAGTCATTAAACTTCTTTTACTGAGGTAAGAGGTCCAGTTCAGCCTGTTTATTCTGACCATTTGGTTAGAACTAAAGAAGCAGTTGTAATAAAATTAGAATCATTTATAAAGTTATAATAAAAGGAGGTGCAATATCTTTTTTCCAAGAAAACAATCCATCATATGCTCATTTTAAAAAAATTGTGGGATATCTGTAGCTGCAAATGCAAAAGAGGCCACATTTTTCTCCAATATATTTCTTTCCTTTTTGGCTAACAGATATTTACTTTTTTGCTGGTTTGACCAGCAGATCTGCTTAGCAAGGAGTTATTCCAAATACTGAGATCTCAGAATGAAGCCTATTCTGGAGAACTACTTAAAATGCCATAAAATGCCATTTACCTCCTCCTTTGCCTTTTCTTCAGAAAGCTGAAGATGCTCCCATCAACCATTTCTTTCAGAGAGTGGGGAAGAATCCCCAAATAGCAATAAGAGCTAACATGTCGAATTATCCAACTGCCAGTTCTCCAAAATTGTTACCAGAAAAATAAGAAAGAAAAAAGTGTTCTCTAAATGTGTGTGTCCTTTAACAAGTGATGGCCAATTAGTCTTATTTCAAATAGTTCTTGAGTGCAACCCACAAACAGCTCAAGTTCACATGGGTGAAGAGAGAGAGAATGCATATAACTGAAATGATATTTTCCTAGGCCAATAGAGTGTGGAGAATTCTCATTGCTTAAATTAAGAATAACACCATTTATACAACAATTAAAATAGGAGGGGAGACCACCAGATATAGCCCCGTTCAATTCCTCTGGCCACATTATGCTTTATTGACTAATCTGTAGAAGCCAGTCTTCATTTAACAAATACAACAATTAGCAGCAGTTTAAAGTGACTACAGATTAGTCAATAAAGCATAATGTGGCCAGAGGAATTGAACGGGGCTATATCTGGTGGTCTCCCCTCCTATTTTAATTGTTGTATAAATGGTGTTATTCTTAATTTAAGCAATGAGAATCCTCCACACTCTATTGGCCTAGGAAAATATCATTTCAGTTATATGCATTCTCTCTCTCTTCACCCATGTGAACTTGAGCTGTTTGTGGGTTGCACTCAAGAACTATTTGAAATAAGACTAATTAATCTAGTGCTCTTTAATCAACAATATAGAGAAGAATTTAGCGTACACTCTTCATTGAGGGAACCAATTTATAGAGCCTTTGGGGTCTCAAAGTCTGCATATTCACTGCCCTTCTTAAAGCAGGAAGGTTTGCAAAAGATTACCTGAAATAAAAAACAGTTATCTGGAATCAAGAATTCTGACATAATCCTTGCTTTGCTGTTTATCTATTTATATTTTATTTATTTAACTTATGTACCACCCTTCATCTGAAGATCACAGGGAGGTTTACAGTATATTGTTCGCCGCCGTCAAAACCTTCTAGCCTCTAAGGAAGGAAAATGACTTTGCCATTAATACAAATTAGGCTGACAGCACATTAATAGCTGGGTTGGTCTTTTCATCTCCTTTCTTAAAGATGATGACCATGGTCCCACCCTATGGTATATTTCCAGAGTAATTTATAAAGTCAAAATGTTCAGCATTCATAGGGAGCCTCCAGTCTCCAGATGATCTTTGAATAATTCAGTGGGAATACTATCTTCCTCCACCTCCAGGGTCTTATTGAATGCTAGAGATTCCAGAAATTTAACAAGCTTCTTCTCTGAAATCCACTGCTAGAAGTCAAGTAAGTCTTCTAGATCCTCATTAAAATCCAGGACATTCTTTAAAGCTTTGAGAATGTTTTCTCCAGACGCAATTAGACTCTTGTTCCTCATCTCCATGACTGATGATCTGATAAAGCTCTACAGCCTAGTGCTATTTCTTTCAGTTTCTTTTCAGATATGCATTTAGGTTATTGCAAGTTTTTAATCATCTTTCCTTCTATTGAAGCTTCTTCAGCTTCCTCTAAATCGGAAGGTGTAATCTCCTTAAGGCTTGTTCAACTGATCTTTTAGCAGTCTTACACTTTTGGCTAAACCATTTTGTACCCTTTCTCAAAAGATCTAGAAGTATGATAATAGCCACAGGCAAAGATTTGCCCTGTATTAAAAAATCATTGGAATAAATCAGTAAGATTTACAGGAGCATAACAAAAGTTATGGGTAGGTTCCTTCATCCTGACATTTGACCTGAAGCTCCATGGTTAATTTGCCAACCCACCTGTAACCTTTCTTTCTTTTGTTGGTTCTTTCTTTCATTCTTTTGCACGTGGTTTGAAGCAAAAAGGAGAACAAACAAATCAATCTGGTATTCAAAATAGGCACCATAAAATTAACTTTAATAGGTGGATGACTGCCACTTTCAATAGCAGAATCTCAAAATCAGAATGTCGGAAATATACATTAATATAACCAAATGCACCTGCACCTTTAGATGAAATAAAAGTGAAATTAACACATTGGGCAAAGGAGTCTTGGCTCATGAATCAAAGCTTAGGCTGTCCTCACCCACTCTCATAGGTGATCAGTATTGTCCAAATTGATAGTTGCAAGTAACACGCAAATGTTCATAGGAACTATCCGCACAATACCAAATACTGAAGGTGCAGACCCAGCCTACAACCCATTTTTGCAGCTACCCTGTTTCCCCGAAAATAAGACAGTGTCTTATATTAATTTTTGCTCCCAAAGATGCGCTAGGTCTTATTTTCAGGGGGTGTCTTATTTTTCCATGAAGAAGAATACGGCACACATTTATTGTCTAATTGTGAGTCTGCCAGACTCCGTCAGGGCAGAGCGAGCAGCAGGCGGCAGATTGTCCTGGCAGTGGCGCAGGCTCTCTGATTTAAAGAGACCTTGCACTGCCTGAACATCTCCGGCTGCTCTGTGGCCAATCAGTGAGCTGCGTGGCGGCACCCACCGCTACGGTCCAGAGGAGTCAGCCGCCTTACAGTAGCTTCGGGGGCCTTATATTCTGGGGAGGCCATATGTTCGGAGGAGGCCTTATTATCGGGGAGGTCTTATTTTCGGGGGACGCCTTATATTACAGCGAGAGGCAAAACTGGAAGTAGGTCTTATTTTCGGGGGATGTCTTACTTTCGGGGCAAGACGGTATGTTAGTGGACCTGATTCATGATCCAGTTTGGGTTAGTTTAGGTGGTCCCTTAATATCAACAAGTCCGCTCACCCTCTTTGGTGGGCCCATTGCGTGCTGGCATTCCCCTGTGTGTTGGGATCCAATGTGAAAAGTAGCCTGTTTCCCAGGCAGGAAAGGAAGCCTCTGGGTCCAGCTTGCTGCCAGGATAATTAGTCTCACCCACTTGCCTAATCAGCGAATTACGAGCCAGCATGGGCCATGGGGGGGGGCAGGCTTAGCCTGCTCTTCCAGTATATAACATAGCCCCCTGGATTTCTCTGCAGCCACTTTTTGTGGGTCTACCCAATGCCTATGCCAAACAGGGCCACAGGTTCCCTATTCTTCTTAGATGTTGTGTGTGTGATGGATGTGTGTGTGTGTATGTATTTAAGGTGAAATATTCATACTCCTAAGCACAAACTTGGGATCTACTTGGAGTTCAAATATGTGATAGGTTTAGCACTTCAACCAATGTAGTAAACCTGTACTTAAATGATAATTCTCTACAGTTTCAGGACAGTGGGAGGCCTTTTTAAGAAACACTTTTCCTCAGAGTGTGTGTTTATACCATTTTGCGGAAGCCATCAAAAGATGAGGTGCCTTTTCTTTAAGGAAGTTGAGTTTGAGCTAAATGGGAAGCAGCTACAAGCACAAGAGGTTGCCAGCGTGAAAATTGCAGCCCATTGTATAAAAGGAATGAAATAAGCAGTTATGTCAGAGAAAGGCTGAACAGAAGGAGAATGTGCTTGTAAAAGGAAATGAGGGGAAAAGGGAGATCGCCTTAGATACAATTGCCACTTGAGGCTCTCCTCCTTGAATCAATTTAACTATTTACTGACAATGAAAACATGGAATAGGAAGGGTCATCAGAGGTCATCTTGACCAGCCCCTTGTCAATTCAGGAAACCCATTACTGAAACATCCCAAATAGTATCAGTATCTGCTTAAAAACCTTATCTTTACCATCCTTTTCCTATATCGCATCACAATAAAACACTGCCCACACACAAAAAAAGTTATTTACTCTCTTCCTAGACTACTTCTTGGCCATAGCAGCTTCCAATGTGATTTACAAGGAAGGTTGGGTTAAACAAGTCACAATTCAACCAATTAAAGTCTAATAACTTAATCGGAAAGCTACTTTTTGCATACTTTTGTCTGGAAAGAGGCTGTATCTGTAGAAACTCCAGTGCAAATAAGTTCCAAAAAACAGGAACCAGTACAGAAAATGTGTGGTTCTCCAGGTGTTCAGACAGAGGATAACCAACTGGAAAATGGGTATGGTAAACCTATTGATGAAGGTGTTACTGGACAATTTTTTAA